>NC_079443.1:22288660-22516160 GCF_903798145.1 Danio aesculapii
TTGAAAAAAACTACATATAAAACTTGCTTTACATTTTTACTGCCTATTTTTGTCAGCTACCCAGTAAGTTCGTTCATATTCACTTCTATTTTCACAGTGCTTGTCAACTTGATAGTCTATGTGTGAAAACATACATCTGAATCCTTACAGAGAGCCTTCTACTTTCTCAGGATCACTCACTGGAAACAGACTCTGTTCATGTTGGATGCACCAGTGTCAGTCGAGGAAGGCGACGTTATAGCAGGATCTATACGTCTGCAGAGAAATCCAGTCTGGAGGCGGCACTTGTCAATCACTTTTTCATGGAATATAAACAGCACAGAGGTTTCGAAGGTCAGTTTCTGAGAAATCAGCTACACTCTTTTTATTTATTTTTTGCACTTGCTTTGTGTTATTTAGCACCATAGCAGGAGATTTGTATTATTTATTGGTCTTTAGAAATCTCAGATCATGCTAACCTTTTTTTTTTTTAAAGATTTATTTTTTGGCTATTTTGCCTTTATTAGATAGGACAGTATTTAGGACAGGAAGCGAAGTTGGAGAGAGAGAGGGGGGGTAGGGTTGGGAAATGTCCTCGAGCCGGGATTCGAACTCGTGACGCCCTGACATGCTACTGCACCATATGTCGACGCGCTAACCACTAGGCTATTGCGCCGACAGATCATGCTAACTTTGTCTTCATTCACATTCTGAATGTTTTTTCAGGTGTGCACAAAATGTTTTCCGATGTGGAGGTGATGAAGACAATCCATGAACTTTTCTTGTATTGTGCTATAATATACATAAGGGACACTACATGCATTGATTGATGTACAAAATACTTTGTTGAAAGGGACGTGCAGGTTATATTTAGCTAGATAAAACTGACATGAATAAAGTGCAATTCACTAGAATATTTCATCTTAAACTTTTTCAATTCAGTACTTCCTATGTTTTCTTTTTTTACAGATTTCAGTAATTTTGTGTGAACTTTTATATGTAGTTATATCTATAACAATCTGAACCTCAGTGATCTGTCTGTATGCAAAGAACACTCACTCTGTACCCTGACTTTGTCAGCAGTTTAATTATATTGGTAACATTATTTCTAAAGTATGTTGTTTGGCAATAATGATTTTTTATCTCATTGTGAAAATTGTGTCTTGCAATCAATCTTTTTCTTTTACATTTTGTGGCATCTGAAATGATAAATCATCCTGAGTTGATGAGTTTGTCAAAAAATATTTTGACATTTTTGAGTCTACATGCAGTTGTACTGTAATTAACACATTAATGTCATCATTTTATCTGCGCCGTCTCTGCCATTTACAAATTATCTCCCATGGCCTGATTATAGGATATTTAAAATTCCATCAGAAGCCCAATTCCAATTGGCACACTTGGTTTTGTGCACTTTTGGTCTTCTAGACTTAGATTCATTAAGTGCACTTTGATTTTTTTATTACAGAGGTAAGCCCTCTGGGTTCGCCGTTTATGAGTACTTTGATCATTTGGACATACAGAAGTATCCTCTGTTTGCATGCTGTTTATGTGTTCTAGATAAATTGTGAAGTATGTTAATTAACACTGTAATTATAGCCTTGTTAAAAAGAGTAAAAACCAAAATTTAATAATTTTTAAATTGATATAACAGGCAATTACAATGAAAATACAGTGGAATAAATATAAAACAATGCAAATATTACTTTTTGCACAAAAAAAAAGACAATTTTAAAGAAGTATTACAACGGTATGGCAAAGAGAAAGATGGTGAGAAAGAAAAAAAATAAATAAATAAAAAAAGAGAGGGCACATGAAAAATAACACAAATTAATGCAGAATATTAATTAATGCACATGTTTTAGAAGTTGCAATTGCTTTCTTGTTATGAGACTGAAATGGTATTCAAGTACAGTTACAATTCTCGTTTAAAAATACTAAATTTGGTTTACATTTAGTATGTTTACACCTATGTATAAAAAAACTTTGCAATAAATAATATTAGGTTTATACAAAACCTTGAATTTGTTTTTCTTAAATGTAAAACTCCAAAACAATATGTCTATAGCTTAAAGAAAAATCACCACAAATCCTTTGGACAATTACAGAATTCACATCAGACCAGAACGTTTTAACAAAGGGACATTCCCAAAATAAGTGAGCAACAGACTCAGCATGTCTCACAGAAAGAGCAAGAGATGTCAATGTCATTTTAGAATTTCTGTAAAAATTGTTTAACTGGATAAAATCTGTGAATAATTTAAAAAGAAAAATAAAAGGTCCCTTTTTTTTTTTTTGTTTTTTTTTTTTTAAAGAACCATCCCTTTCACCAGGCTAGCTACGGGTCTGAGTTAATAATTTGCTGGTTTGACACAACAAAGACATGAAATGTCGCCATCTTGTGGTCAGTCCCTGTACTTCACATTTCAGAGTGTTCAATATTTACCAATTATAAAACTTCACGATGCACTCTATGGTTAATACGTTAAGTTGATAGATACCTAAATTATCATAGTTTAGCTTTATTATAGCTTTAGGCTAACAGGCATGGGACCTAACATGAATATGGCAGTACAAACCCAACTTTCAGCCTAGTTTTCTCTTAACCCTTTTAATACATTTTCGTGTAAATAAAATTTAGATAAATAAAGATAAAGATAAATAAAATTTCTGGGGGAATGACCAAACATACGAACTTTTTAATATCATTAAAAAGGTTCTTTCAATAAGAAACAGAAAAGGTATTAGAGATGACAAGATCTATTTTTATGATAGGATGTTTTTAGTTTTTAGTGAAACAAATGGATCCAACAAAAGTAGATTCAGGCCTGGGGGAAAATACAGAAATCAACGAATTATAATTATTTCTAAAAAGCATACAAATCTCAGAAGAGATGGCTTTACAAACTATATTAAATTCTTTTCTAGATATGGGCAGCAGAGTAAGTAAATACCATTACTGTCAAATAACTGGTACACTAATATCACCCCATTACTGAACAAATTATTATTAAATAAAGATTTCTTCTTATGTAGAATATTACAGTTGTTCCAAATTTAAAAAACTGTGGTGAGAAATTGTGCCTGAATGAGTTTCCAAGCTAGAAGCATTTGCTGATGAAAATGGGAAAGTTTGACGGTAAGTTTAATAATTGAGAAACACCACATTAATAGAGTCAATGCCTTCAATTGAGAAAACACACAATGATAGATTACATTTCAAATAGAAAATTATTGGTGGAGAAAGCGTTTAAGCCAATTTGTTTTTAATGTATTATTGGGTGAAACAAAAGCTATAAAATTCAAGCCACCCTTATTAAAATAACTGCTTTTCTGAGTTTTATCCTTCCAAAGAATTTTAAACAGCATTACATCAATCAATTTACAGGTCGGTTTATGTACAAATAAGGAATGAGCTGCAAAGATAAGATGCCTTCTGCAAGTCCTACCTTTTAAAGATAAATCTCTTAATAAACAAAATTTTCTTTCATTATTTCTAATATTGGCTGAACATTTTCCTGACATCTTAGTTTTTACCTCTTTTAATATTTTTGATTTATAAATATATTACATTCCCTTTGACAGTAATATTAAGGATAGAAAAAGCAGCACATACTTATCAATATTAAGATGAAGGCCAGAAGCATCTAAGACACTGAGAAGACATTAAAGCAGTGGTCTAAATGCACAGCCAGTGTTTTTTAACCACTGATAAACTTCCGGTGAAAGCTTCATGTAACTATTTTCAATTTCATATGGTTCCTTTTACAGCATCGATGTTGTAATGTACAGTAATTACAATACAATCAGTTAAATATAAAATACATTTTATACTGAGTTATTATCGGAAAATTTCTGTGGTTTTATGTTATGGATGGTGCGCTGGCTCATCCCTCCATTAGTGGCGAGACCACTCGATGCACGATGCCAACTGTTGGTCGGCGAGTAAACAAATATAATGAATGAAAATACATGCCTGTGTATATAGACATATAATCAAGAAGATTTCAGCAAAGAAATGTCACTTATTACATTTAAGATATGCTACTTTATTATTTTATGCAACACCCTTACATTTAAAAGGGAAACATGAGGGCGATCATAAGCAAAAAGACCCCTAGCCTATAAGATGTTTTTTGGAATAGCTTATCTTAAACTGATCAGCTATATGTTTTTCTTTCTCTTATTTATTTAATTTTTTGCCACACGTTCTCATGTGCGATCGGAAAACAAGTGTAATGGCGGCACGCCAGATAGTGGAAACGCGGCTAATGGTGCCAGAAATTGTTACATAAAAGTCCCCACTTTCAAGTCAGGAATTTATTGTTATCTAGAGAATGTTTAAGGGTTACTGAAATTAAATTTACTCTGCCATCCATTAATAGCAGTACATTGTATTGAAAACTAGTAAATACTCACCCTAATTTTCTATCAAAGGCATTGGTAAGCAAAGTCATTTTTGCTGTTTCTTTATTTATTTATTTTGTGTGTGTGTGTGTGTGTGTGTGTGTGTGGGTGCTTCATAACAGTGCTTCATATTATATCTGTTGAATTGATGGTACTTTAAAGAAGCATTTGCAAAATCTACACCTTAAACTGTTCAGTCTAGCATCCTTCTAAACATATAATATAGTAAGTATTTGCATAGCTTGAACCGTGTGGGAGATGACCTGCATGGTCTCCATATACTTTTATGTGCTCCAGATTTCACTTGTTTTGTCACAGTACAATAATTATTGACAAATGTGTAATCAAATACTGCTGATGAAATATAATGGAAAACAAATGAAGTATAAATTTTTATTATAATTATTTATTACAATTTTGTCAATTTATGTACTGCTTGTACATACGTTTTTTTAATAACTTTTTCTTTCAATACAAATAGACTTCCGTTTGTCTTTTTTTTTTTTTGGCAAATAACAAATACCCAAACTAAGTTGTGTTTTGTTCATCCCATATATATCATGTTAAAAAGAAGTTTATTTTGTGTATCACCACATTTTATTGATTTTATTTTTGTTTTATCGTGTAATGCTTAATGTCTGGGTAAGTAAACTTAAATGCACTACTAAGCGAAACTGTATAACCACAGTAGTCTACATAAATTGCAACCTGTGGCTATCTACATCAGCAAAAGTCCTGATTGTGATGGTATCACTTCCTATCTGAGAATGTTTGCTAACATTCTCCAAGATGAATCTGTAACTTTTTGTTTAGAGTAAATAAACTGCAAATAATGTGTAAATATACATACACACACACACACACACACACACACACACACACACACATTTCATCTGGTAACAAACCCCAGGTTATTGTGCACTTCATTTGCAGTTTATTTACTCTAAACAAAAAACATTACAGATTCATCTTGCAGTATGTTAGAAATCATTCTCAGACAGGAAGTGATACCATCTGTTAGTCAGGACTTTTGCTGATGTAGATAGCCACAGGTTGTAATTTTTTTTTTAGACTGCTGTGATTATATAGTTTCACTTAGTAGTGCATTTAAGTTTAGTTGATGATTTTTAAAAACAGCTTTTTTTGCAGATTTATTCAAAAAGAAAAGCTGAAATATCACATGGTCCTAAGTATCTGGACCCTTGGTAAATTGGTAGGTAGTTTGGGACAACAAGAACCTCTCCTAAAGCTGGCCATCCGGCCAAACTAAGTTGGGGAGAAGAGCCTTGGTGAGAGAGGTAAAGAAGAACCCAAAGATCACTGTGGCTGATCCCCAGAGATGCAGTCAGGAGATGGGAGAAAGTTGTAGAAAGTCAACAATAACCGCAGCCCTCTGCCATACAGCCCCAGCTGATAGAGTGCAAAGACACATGAAAGCCTGCATGGAGTTTGTTAAAAAAACACCTGAAGGTGATTGTGAGAAAGATGTAGAGAAATAAGATTCTCTAGTTTGATGAGAACTTTTTGGCCTTAGTTCTAAGTGGTATGTGTGGAAAAAACCAGCACGGTGCAATCCAGTCCTAACAGTGAAGCATACTGGTGGCAGCATCATGCCGTGGGGGTGCTTTTCAGCTGCAGGTACAGGACAACTGCTTGCAATCGAAGGAATGAAGAATGTGGTACAGGGATATCCTTGATGAAAACCTTCTCCAAAGTGCTCAGGACCTCAGACTGGGCCTAAGGTTTACCTTCCAACAAGACAATGATCCTTAGCATACAACTAAAATAACAAAGGAGACTTTACAGCAACTCAGTGACTGTTTTTAAATGGCCCAGTCAGAGCCCTGACTTAAACCCATAAACCCAATTGAGCATTTCTGGAGGGACCTAATAATGGCTGTCCACCATTTACCATCCAACCTGACAGAACTGGGGAGGATCTGTAAGGAGGAATGGCACAGGATCCCTGTATTAGATGGCTGTTATAGATCCAGTGGTGTAAAGTAACAAATTACAAACACTCAAATGACTGTAATTGAGTAGTTTTTCTTATAAATTGTCATTTACTAAGTAGATTTATAAATGTGTACTTTTACTTTCCCTCAAGTAAATTTGTTTCCATTGAGTGCAGTGTTGGCACTACTTTCCTTCAACCTGCAGTCACAATTTTTTCCTGTCATTGGGAATTAGAAAAATCAGTCCTGTGATTCCTGTCCGATCAAATCGCACATAGAAAGTGTCCTAGAAGATGTCCAAAATCTTCACACGCAATGATCAAGATTGTTTAGATTGCATGAGATGATAAGAAGATGATGGATGTTTACTGTATGATGACCGAAATGGCATTAACTATAACTAAATGCTCTACAGAATGTTACATTTACACACACGCACATGCACCCACGCACACTCTACATGTAAATGCATCAGCTTTCCACAGCGTAGTACTCACTACTCTTAAGTACTTTTGAAAGGTCTACTTTTTACTCATACTTTGAGTAATATTTAAATCAGATACTTTTACTCTACTTCCACTACATGTTTAGGCAAGTACTGGTACTTTTACTGGAGTATGACTACTCAGTACTCTTTCCACCACTGATAATATCAAAAGGGTGCTTCAACTAAATACTGAGCAAAGGGTCTGAATGTGATATTTCAGTTTTTCTTTTTTAATAAATCTGCAAAAATGTCAACAGAAAACAAAAACACATCTTGGGGATTCAGGAAAGAGAAAACGAACGAACATTTTCAGGATTCACAAAAGCAGAAACAAGAAAGTTTTGGACATGCATGAGGTTGAATATGCTTTCTCTTGCTTCACTTGAAGTTTTGTTTAGGTAATGTTTTTTTAAACACGCACGCACGCACACACAAACACACACACACACATATGCCATGATGAACATTAAGGGGAGGAGACACTACCTTTTACCAACTATCAATCTGAAGCATTGTCTGGTATACCTTTGTTTAAATAGAGCTTGGGTTTCCACTCGGGTGTCATTCTGAATTTACAAGCAGGAGAAAACTGAAGACAAAGCAGTCATTTTGAACCTTTGGTAGTAACCTTAAACAAGTCTTGACCTGCAAGGATCTGTCAGAATGGCGCATGATCATCCAAATGTTGAATCTGCCTTGATGAAGAATTCGGGTGCTCCTGGAAATGCATTTGCACTCTCTTTATTATTTATTATTTTTCAGTACTCGTTCAAACTGGACTTTCAATGTCCTTGTAATGCGTTTAACAATACTAGTTTCTGTAGTTTATATGTTTTTCTTCCATTCTGCGGACTTTGGTTTATATTGACTTCAACCACTAAAACATGTGAAATATTATGTGCACAGATTGGTTCTCGCTCCTGTCCACAATGTTCATGGGGATGCTGCAGTAGGATTACATGCACACAGATTGTCAGAAACTCAGTACTTTCTGCATTATGGATTGTAACGGTTTTGATTGATGGTGATGCTTTGGTTTGCTGGAGACTAACAGAAGGAAATGTAACACATTGGCATGATCAAATTCCTTGTAAAGAGAAGGAAAAGCTTACTGCTGAAGAGTCTCTGAAAATTAGATACAACCAGGCACTATCACAGGTAAGTTTATTTATTGTTTCCAAGTACACCTTTCTAATATTTAAAAACTGACAACCACGTTGACAGACTTTTTCTAATTATTAAAAGTGAATGAAGAATATTAGTATTTGTATAAAAGCAATGCATTTGACAAGTGAAGTTAATTGTTAAAATACAATGTCTTCTCTTCTTTATCAATTAAAATCAAAATCCCCTAAACGTTTCTTTCAGGACTAATGTTGATATGTTGATAAAAAAGAAAAGGGAGCATGTTTTTATTCAAATACCAGGCTACATACATGCTAAAGTATTTACAGAAAGTAAATCACTAATAAAAGCATAAAGCAAAAAGATCAGTAGTCAAATTAGATCAGTGTGGGCAAATGTGAGGAATTGGAAGCTATACATAGTAAATTTATCCACTGAGAAACCATCACACCCTATACCCTTAAATAGTACACCATCTGAGGGAGCAGCCCTTTCTAGAGGTGTCCGAATCCATAGTGGATGTTCCGAATTGTACTCAGTCAATCATACTGTGCACAGCACAAATGAATGTACAAGCATGTACTATCAACAGCAAGACAATGCCTATAATGCACTGTGAAAGTTTGCACTCAATACAATCCGACCACAAGACTTCATCCTAAGGGCAATAGGTGCTCTATTTAAGTTTAAAAATAAAATGTTATTCAAATAAATGTAATATTTGTATACATTACAGTAATCAAAAGACTTTGTTTTATTACTAATAGACAGTTAGCCAAGTGTTACATGATAATCATGTCATGTATATTATCACAGCAAAGCACAAACAAAATGGTATCCCTTCCAGAGACCCGAGTGTTCAAATTCACTGACTTGTTTCATTCACTCCTGTAAGTAGACTAATGCAGGAATAGTGAATGAGGGCATATTGGGGCAAACTATAAATACAACACATCTTTGTGGACATAAAAATTAAACCTTACACATTAACCTGACTAACTTTGATCTTCATACTAATAATAAATTGATCATTTTTGATTGCTAAAAATTTTATGTTTAAATATAGATGTTAACAGTGGTAATATTGTTTTTGTTTTCACAGGTAATTGGCCTGATAGTCCTCTTTGGTATCCCAGTGTTTTGGTTTGTGCTTTCCATGATTTATCAGTCCTGTGAAACACCATACAAATCTTTATTGAAAGATGTTTGGGAAGAGGAGGCAATGAGCTGTGTCAAGATGGAAATGCAAAATATGATAAGGACAAAAACTAAAGAAGACTGTATGAGGGAATTAAGTGAAATTAGAAAGGATAATGTGAACTGGAAGGAAGTGTCTAAAAAACTGATTGAACTAATCACAAAAGAGAATCCTTGGGCAGAACAAGACAACAATTCTTCTCCCCTATCCTCCTCTGCCAAATCAGAATCCTCCTCCGCCAAATCAGAATCCTCCTCCGTCAAATCAGAATCAGAATCAGAATTATAACAGGACAGTTGCAAGCAGCATCAAAATAGCATTCAGAATTGTATTTTGTAACGTAAAAACAAAAACCTTTTGTTTTATCAGGAAACAATCTAAAGTCTATTTTGTAGCAGGTCGCTGTTATGAGGTAAAATGTTTAGAAACAACAACAAAGCTTTCCTGTGCAAAAGGCTTAATCTGTGAAATACATGTTTGCTCTGAATTTCCTTAGCATAATCTCAGCCCCCCAAAATAAATAATAACATTTCAGAATAAAAATAAAACATATCAATTATTAATAAAAAATATCAATTCATCATTTATTCCTCTCCACCAAGACACACTACTAGATTATTTCTTATCTGAATATGTAAACAAACTCTCCAAAGTAGTTAATGTTAACATTACCTTGTTCACTCTTTGGGTGTGAGATTTGCTGGCATCAGCGGTGTGTACTGCATTTAGCTTTGGTTTTGACAACTTCAGCATTTACTGGATATGTCTATTTAGACTTCGTTATGTTCATCAATGTTTCTGTACCGTCCGGGAATATGGGCAGCAGCAGACAATATATATGGTATATAGCTTCCAGAAATGATCAATGTGCTTTAAAATTAGGCAAATTCAAATCAAGACTCAAGCTGCGGTCACACCGGGCTTTGTGTGTGCGAAATTCTGTCGTGAGGCACTGCGAAAAGGGGCGGGATTAAACAAGCTTATTAGACATTAAAAAAAGCAAGCGATTGTTCCATGTTTTAAATTTCTGTCCAGAGAGGTCATGTTTTGATCCTCGATGGTCTCACGCAGCCAAGTGATGCGATTTCGCAGGTCAGAGTTCACCAAGCTTGAACTTTGCACCCCAGCAACCGCCGAAATTTGACGCATGACCCTGCGTTTCCGGTCTGACGCATTCGCGTGCGTATGAATGGAAGTCTATGGGAGGAAAAGCCCAGTGTGACCGCACCTTTAAAGTGAAGTTTCATAAACTAATTTCGAGAGGAGCACGGGATATGATTAAGCAAGTCTGGCCACTCATCTGTAATCAGTAATAATCCAATCAGAATGATCCTAGTTTACTATAAATGGATCATTTTCTCCCTACTGTTTCTATCTTCGTTTGGAAGAATGCTTCCCGCTACAAACGCTCCAGCATTTAACCTACGCTTCAGCATTGATTAACCTTTCAAAGTGGAAGAACAAACAAACAAACAACTTCAGCCAGAACCCCGCTCTCCCCAAAACTTCAGCCGCCGCCTCGCCAGCTATCAAGCCTGAATTACAGCAAGACGCCGGTCCACCAGCTCTTCCAACTTCTACTCCAACTGCCCCTCACAACGCAAGCCACATCTTCGATTAAGCTCAAGACGCCGGCTGTAGCTCCACTGGTCTAAATAAAATGATAGCCACGCTTCATACTGATGTCTTTGCTCTTTATTTGTTTTTCTCTCTCTCTCTCTTTTTGCAGTAGACACCGTGAAAACTACAAGAAATAAAACATATAACATTTCAAATATGCATTTCTCAGAGTCCTTTTCACAGTCTCTCACTTAAATGTCCGCTGATATGCATATGAACATGTGCGACACCTCTGAATCCAGTAACATCAGTCTCAACACACATCATTCATGTAAACTCACTGTTACAGTCAAATGTATATTATGCCTGTCTGTTTTGCTTGTGTGTGTGTGTTCGCTCGCTCTCTCTCTCTCTTTCGCTCGCTCCCTCTCTCTCTCTGTCAATTCTTAGGTACGCCCATTCCAGTTTCCCATTCGTCCGTGAAGATGTCAATCTCTATTCCACCCTGTGACGTCATCAACATCTCTACCAATCACATTAGGAGCTCACCGTTTAAAGGGATGCGAGCGGGGAAGCTCGTTCTGCTTTTTGCTCTGTCTTGTTTGCTTTATGCTGCTTGTTTTTGTGTGTGTTTTGGCTTATGTGATGTGATATTGATGTTAGTTTAGAGTTTTGATGTTGGTCTTGTTCTTGTTGTGTTAATAGCTGTTACCGTCTTGTTTGTGTGCTGGTAAAATTCCCCGATCTCTGGCGTCAGCCTTTCCCTGGGATTCGAGGAGTTTAGAGGTCACGTGACATACATCTTACATCACGTAGATAACTCCATTGTCTAAACACACTAGTTTAGAAGTGAGCGCCACCCGCTGTAAGTTTTCTTAATATTTTTGGTTAGAAGAGTAGGTTTAGATATAGCGTTAAAACGCTGAAGATGTTCTTTTTGTTTATTTTCTATTAGATAGATTAGAGGGTCATAATAGCTAGATTTGGGCGTTTTGTTATATTGCTTTCATTTATTTGGCGCCACTTAATTCTCGTTTCCCCAACCACAATACGTTGAATTATTCTCTTTTGTGTGACCTTGTAAATACTTTTCTTTTCTGTTTGCCTTTTCACTATTGTAAATAAATTCACCTATTTTTGACAGTATTTTGGTTGTTGTTTAAATTTTGCCACCTACTCACCACAAATTTTAACCACCTTTAAATGTTTCCGCTTAAACCCTAGAACTCAACTATAAAGTCGTAACATTTAAATGGGGGCTCGTCCGGGATATCTTTTTAATAAAAGAACCTGAAATTGTGGTAATTTTTGTGTTTGTTGGTGGCAATTGGTGTTAGTTGGTGTATTGCATATAACAGGTGTATGCGGAAGGGTATCTTGCTGTTTGTTTTGTCTAGTCTGTATCATGGAGGTTTTTAGTTTGGAGGAATTTGTTACAAAACCAACCATAGAGCAGATTAATGTTTGTAGGAAGCAGGATTTATTACTGATCGCTGATCATTATCAGATTGTTGTTAACAAGCAGAGTCGCAAGGCAGAAATAAAAGGTAAGATACTGTTGAATTTACATGAGAAAAATGTTCTTCCTCTGTCAAATGTTGTGGAGGGTACTGGTGAAAATATTAGCCAGGATGACGTTGCTGTGGCGCATCTCAGTCCGGGTGCTGAGGAGGATCCAAATGGTCAAGCTGATGTCAGCGCGGAGGCGAAGGCCGGCTTGCCAGCGTTTGATCCGTTCTCCCCGATTTCCTCTGGTTACAGAGATGACGCGCGACTGAAAGTCCGCTTAGCCCGTCTGCAGTACGAGGCACAAGAAAAAGCGCACACACGTCAGGCTGAAATAAACTTGCGGTTAGAAATACGCAAGCTAGAAATTGAGGCTGATAAAGTGATCAAGCTGCGACAGCTAGATCTGGAGGCGATGAAGATTTCTTCTGGCTCAGCTGCGCAGCCCAATTCGGCTCCTGCCTCTGTGTCCTCTGATGTGTCCCCGCCTACTGATCCAGCTCCGACCGCATTTGACATAGGTAAGCACATTGCATTAGTCCCACCATTTAGAGAATCAGAAGTAGATTCTTATTTTTGTGCATTTGAGCGGATAGCCATTTCTTTACGTTGGCCTAAAGAGGTTTGGTCACTATTGCTCCAGTGCAAGTTGTTTGGTAAAGCTCAAGAGGTTTGCTCTACTCTGTCAGTTGAGGATAGCTTAAAATATGAAATTGTCAAGTCTGCAATTTTGCGAGTTTATGAGCTTGTTCCGGAAGCCTATAGACAGCGATTCAGAGCATCTAAGAAAACGTCTGCACAGACTTTTGTTGAATTCGCAAGAGAGAAGGGAATCTTGTTTGATAAGTGGTGCAGCGCTAGTAAGGTGGCTGATTTTAACTCACTGCGGGAACTAATGTTAATGGAAGAATTTAAAAATTGTTTGCCCGAGCGAGTTGTTGTCTATCTAAATGAACAGAAGGTGACTTCATTGTCGCAAGCCGCTGTTCTAGCAGACGAGTTCATTTTAACTCACAAGAATGTTTTTGCACCTGCACGTTCTGAGAAATCCCAACCTAATTCTTCACAAACCAGTCGAAAATCTAGCACACCTCGTGAAGAACGTGAGTGTTATTATTGTCATAAGCAGGGTCATGTAATAGCTGATTGTTTGGTTTTAAAACGGAAACAGCAGCCGCAAGTGAAAAGCGTAGGGTTTTTAAAAACTCACACTGCTTTTAATGCATCTGATGATGACAAAATTGATGACAATTACAAACCTTTTATTCTGGAAGGGTTTATTTCGTTGTCTGAAAATGGTGAGGAACAGATTAAAGTAAAAATTCTTCGGGACACTGGTGCTTTGCAATCTTTTATTGTTGCAGACAAATTAAAGTTGTCGGACGACACTTTCTGTGGTTCCAGTGTGATTGTGCAGGGCATTGAGATGAATTGCATCAAAGCGCCGCTGCATCGTATACACTTGAAGAGTGATCTGTGTACAGGATTTGTGAGGGTGGCTGTGCGCCCGTCACTTCCTGTGAAGGGCATAGATGTTATTCTTGGAAATGATCTGGCAGGAGGAAAAGTAATGCCAGTGTTAGAAGTAACAGAAAAACCAGATTTGTGTGCTCAATCGGATTTGACTGACGCTTACCCTGATGTTTTCCCTGCGTGCGCAGTTACGCGCGCGCAGTCGCGCAAGATGGGTAGAGAAATTGAGTTGGCTGATTCATTTTTCTCTCCTCTTCTATCTGATGAGAAAATTCCTAATTCTAACACATCCAAAGAAAAACAAAACACAGAGAATGTTGATGTAAGTGTGACTGATACGGAAACGTTAAAGTTACCTGTATCACGAGAGAAAATAATTGTTGCTCAAAAAGAGGATAAATCTCTTGCTCCTATTTTCAATTCCGTTGTCACAACAGATGTGATAAAAGAAATGAAAAGTGGATTTTTCATTGACAATGAGTTACTGATGAGGAAATGGTGTTCAAATCCGGATAGGGATTCTGATTGGGATGCTGTGTATCAAATTGTGGTTCCATCTCCTTATCGTCAACACGTATTATATCTGGCGCATGACCATCAGCTTGCTGGCCATCTAGGAATTACAAAAACATACAACCGAATTTTGAAGCATTTCTTTTGGCCAGGTTTAAAAAAAGATGTGGTTAAATACTGTCGTGTTTGCCATACATGTCAGATAGTGGGAAAGCCAAATCAAGTGATTCCGCCTGCTCCCTTGACTCCCATACCTGTGATTGGCGATCCTTTTGAACACATAATTGTGGACTGTGTGGGGCCGCTCCCCAAAACAAAATCTGGTATTCAGTTTTTGCTAACTATAATGTGTGCCGCGACTAGATTTCCAGAAGCTGTTCCACTGAGAAAAATCACTGCACCTGTGATTGTTAAAGCTCTGATAAAATTCTTCTCTACATTTGGCCTGCCCAAAATCATTCAAAGTGATCAAGGAACGAATTTTCTATCGAAGCTTTTTAAGCAAGTTTTACAATCACTCGACATCACCCATCGTGTTTCAAGCGCATATCATCCTGAGAGTCAGGGTGCACTTGAACGCTTTCATCAAACACTCAAGTCCATGCTCCGCAAATACTGCCTGAGTACAGATAAGAACTGGGATGAAGGAGTCCCTTTGGTCTTATTTGCTGCGAGAGAAACAATTCAAGAATCGCTTGGATATAGCCCAGCTGAGCTCGTATTTTCTCACGAAATTAGAGGTCCGTTAAAAGTCTTAAAAGAACGCATGTTGTCTGTTGAGACCAGTAAGAAAACTAACATATTAGATTATGTTAGTCAGTTTCGTGATCGTTTACACTCAGCGTGTAAACTGGCTAAAGAATCTTTGGCCAGTGCGCAGAAAGGTATGAAGCGCAAGTACGACAGAAAGGCTGTTGCGCGCTCATTCGTTGTTGGAGATAAAGTTCTCGTACTTTTACCAGTACCCGGTTCTTCACTTTCTGCTCGTTTCGCCGGTCCGTACGAAATTAAAAAGAAAATGAGTGAGACGGATTATATGATTCATACACCCGATAGAAAACGTCAAACCCGCGTGTGTCATATTAATATGCTCAAAGCATACCATTCCAAAGAGACAGGTAAGGATGTGCCCGTGTCAAATACGGAATCCGTTGTTTCCACTGTTGTTGCAGTTGCGGAACAGATTTCTGCTGTGATGTCAGATGCTGATGACGGTGTAATTCTTCGTGACCTTCCCCAATCATCTGTGAGGTTAGTCAATTCAGAACTTTTGAGTGATCTACATTCATATCTCAAACATTTGCCTGCTGATCAGAAAATGGATATCATTAAGTTAATATCTGATTTTAACTGTTTGTTTAATGATGTTCCAACCCAAACAAATGTGTTAAAACACGATATTAATGTGGATGGCGCGCGTCCAATAAAGCAGCACCCATATCGTTTGAATATGGTTAAAAGATCCATTATGCGTCAAGAAGTGAACTACTTGCTTGAAAATAAATTGGCAAAACCTAGCAGTAGCCCTTGGAGTTCACCGTGCTTGCTGGTGCCCAAACCAGATGGAACGTACAGATTTTGTACTGATTACCGAAAGGTTAACGCAGTCACTGTCCCAGACAGCTATCCTTTACCACGCATGGAGGACTGCGTTGACAACGTCGGTTCTGCACGGTTTGTCTCTAAATTAGACATGCTGAAAGGTTACTGGCAAATTCCACTCACTGATAGAGCTTCTGACATCTCAGCATTCGTCACTCCAGATTCATTTACGCAATATACTTCGATGGCTTTCGGTCTTAGAAACGCACCCGCGACGTTTCAACGTCTAGTAAATACGGTGTTGGCAGATGTACCAAACTGTAGCGCATATCTCGATGATGTAGTAGTTTATTCCATGAGCTGGCTTGATCATGTGAATTCGTTAAGGGAATTATTTACACGACTTTCTAACGCATCTCTGACACTGAATTTAGCTAAATGTGAGTTCGGCCAAGCGACTGTCACATACCTGGGCAAGGAGGTTGGACAAGGTCAAGTTCGCCCTGTAGATGCGAAAGTAACTGCTATTTCACAGTTTCCTGTCCCCACCACTCGCCGAGAACTACGGAGGTTCTTGGGTATGGCCGGTTATTACCGCAGTTTTTGCAAAAACTTTTCTACTGTGGTTAACCCCTTAACATCCTTACTTAGCCCTTCTACATCGTATGTATGGTCTGATGCTTGTCAAAGTGCCTTTGATAGTGTGAAAGCACTGTTATGTAATGTAATGTAAATGGTGCATCACCATTTAAGCTTGAGATTGATGCAAGTGCTGTGGGTTCTGGTGCAGTACTCCTCCAGGAAGATGAAACTGGTATTGACCATCCTGTTAGCTATTTCTCTCGTAAGTTTAATAAACATCAGCTCAATTACTCTACGATTGAAAAGGAAACCCTTGCTCTGTTGTTTGCTTTGCAACACTTTGAGGTTTACATTGGTTCCAGCTGTTTACCTGTGATTGTGTATACAGATCACAATCCCCTCGTATTTTTATCCAGGATGTACAATCATAACCAACGACTGATGAGATGGTCTCTGCTAGTCCAGAATTATAATTTGGATATTAGACATAAAAAAGGCATTGATAATGTTATGGCGGATGCCCTGTCTAGAGTTTAATTTTTTTTTTTTCTCTCTCTGGTTTATTTTAACAAACAGGTTTGTTCTTGAGGGTCAGGGTGTTACAGTCAAATGTATATTATGCCTGTCTGTTTTGCTTGTGTGTGTGTGTTCGCTCGCTCTCTCTCTCTCTTTCGCTCGCTCGCTCGCTCCCTCTCTCTCTCTGTCAATTCTTAGGTACGCCCATTCCAGTTTCCCATTCGTCCGTGAAGATGTCAATCTCTATTCCACCCTGTGACGTCATCAACATCTCTACCAATCACATTAGGAGCTCACCGTTTAAAGGGACGCGAGCGGGGAAGCTCGTTCTGCTTTTTGCTCTGTCTTGTTTGCTTTATGCTGCTTGTTTTGTGTGTGTTTTGGCTTATGTGATGTGATATTGATGTTAGTTTAGAGTTTTGATGTTGGTCTTGTTCTTGTTGTGTTAATAGCTGTTACCGTCTTGTTTGTGTGCTGGTAAAATTCCCCGATCTCTGGCGTCAGCCTTTCCCTGGGATTCGAGGAGTTTAGAGGTCACGTGACATACATCTTACATCACGTAGATAACTCCATTGTCTAAACACACTAGTTTAGAAGTGAGCGCCACCCGCTGTAAGTTTTCTTAATATTTTTGGTTAGAAGAGTAGGTTTAGATATAGCGTTAAAACGCTGAAGATGTTCTTTTTGTTTATTTTCTATTAGATAGATTAGAGGGTCATAATAGCTAGATTTGGGCGTTTTGTTATATTGCTTTCATTTATTTGGCGCCACTTAATTCTCGTTTCCCCAACCACAATACGTTGAATTATTCTCTTTTGTGTGACCTTGTAAATACTTTTCTTTTCTGTTTGCCTTTTCACTATTGTAAATAAATTCACCTATTTTTGGCAGTATTTTGGTTGTTGTTTAAATTTTGCCACCTACTCACCACAAATTTTAACCACCTTTAAATGTTTCCGCTTAAACCCTAGAACTCAACTATAAAGTCGTAACACTCACATATTGCAACAATATACATAAATCTAACAGAATTAAAATATAAATTACCGTGTGCGCCCTCTTAGACCATGCAGATTAATGAACTCTCTCTCATGCTTTGTATCATTGGCTTCTTTCTGCCACCATGTCAGTTTCACCCATAATGCAATGGTCTCGCACTTCACGTAACTCAAACATGTGATCTGTTATGCTCCAATAGCAACTCTTTCTTTAAAACCCGCAACAACTCAATTTCAAGGGTGCACATTCTCTGCTTTGCATTATATTGCATATTATACGTTTACAACAGAAATTTACATACAAATTATAACAAATTAATTTTAGTTTATAACAAAAAACGCAAGTATACACAACTTTGAGAAAAAACGTGTCCTTGGCATTTACACCCGCGATCCAAGCCATTTCTATGAAGCCGGACTCTCACTGACATCCTAGAGGTCCATTTTCGGTAACGTACATGCTTTAAGCGGAAGCCTCGCTACATAACTACACTCTAACAAAGACTAAACATTTTATAAAAGTTTCGAAAGACGAGACCAGCGTGAATCAAATGATTTCAATAAAGAACTCACCTCTCAACCTCCCGGCTGTCCACAGATCCATAACTTTCTGACTGTTGTAGTTAGATTGCAACTGACCAAGCAATCTATTCCACAAACATTAGTCCACAACATATTCATATGTTGATAAACGTCCATGAAAGGATGCACTGTTTTCAGTCAAACCAGCTGCTGGAGCGCGTGCAGCAGAATAGTCTTTCAGGCACAAACACTATAGTGAATTTGCTTGACAAAATGGCCGCCGACCTTTTGCACTCTGACTGATATTCCAAGGAGCCAATAGCTGAAAGGAGAATGGTCCCTGAACCTCTGATTTAAGACACCGTATGTAATTTTGCAGCTTGAGGGTGACTATTTACAGCAAACAGGCAGTTTGATGACGCCACGACTGAGTGTGGAATCATGGGAGTTGTCATCTTCATCACATCCTATACAGGACTCCTGCCGAAATCATGTTCATGGATTAAAGTATTCTAAACTTATTGGCTTGGCAGTATAAAGCAGAGTAAAGCTCAAAGCCGTTAAACAAAACGAGTGTTTAACATCCAGTCTACTGCTTCTGGTCCTTCTGCGCATGATCACACGGGAAAGAAACAGTGCTGTTTTATCATACTGAATACATTTTAGGGTTCTGTTATAATATAATGCTCAACATATTAAAGCATCTCTGGCCTTTCCCTGCTTTTTATTAGCATGACGACACAGGAAACAGCCCTTGTCACAAGTTAAAATTGCTTAATTCTTCAAAACATCTGAGACTGTAAATATCATCAAGCATGCAAAATATATGATGCTATGGACCAATGTTCTAACAGAGGTAACCTCATTTTAATAAAATAAAAAAAAAAACATATACAGTTAAAGTAGGAATTATTAGCCCCCTCGTTACCCCCGTTTATTTTTTTCCCCAATTTCTACTTAATGAAGAGAAGATTTTTTTCAACACATTCCTAAACATAATAGTTTTAATAACTCATTTATATTAACTGATTTATTTGATCTTTGCCATGATGACAGTAAATAATATTTGACTAGATATTTTTCAAGACACTTCTATACAGCTTAAAGAGACATTTAAAGGCTTAACTAGGCTAATTAGGTTATAGGCAGGTTAGGGTAATTAGGCAAGTTATTGTATAACAATGGTTTGTTCTGTAGACTATCGAGAAAAAAAAATAGCTGAAGGGGCTAATAATTTTGACCTTAAAATGTTTTTAATTTTTAATTAAAATCAGATTTTATTCTAGCTGAAATAAAACAAAGACTTTCTCCCGAAGAAAAAAATATTATCAGACATACTGTGAAAATTTCCTTGCTCTGTTAAACATAATTTGGGACATATTAAAAAAAGAACAATTTAAAGGGGGGCTAATAATTCTGACTTCAACTGTATATTGTGACTTTAAGAACAGCTATCGTTGATTTCAGAGTAACAGTAGGAGCGATATTAATAAGAGAAGTAAACCCACTGTCAGTGTTCAGTAGTGACCAAACACACACACACTACTCAAGTAGTGAATCCACCCATGCAGTTGAAATTCCAGTCAGCCAAGTAGTTGTTGCATAAAACAGTTGTGATATCCTCAAAATAACCACCACAAGCACAAGTGTCTTAATATTCTCCACACATTTGAGGACCCGATAAGACACATGTAAGAATGACACGCTCATATTTCAAACAGCAACTTTAATTTAAAAACTTTAACCTGAGCATGTTGTCTCCATGGAGAAGGGCATGCAAATATCATGAGACAGTGACTTTTTATTTTCTTTCTCTTTTTTACAATATTATTTCTTTTCCAAACTTCACATTTCATTCCACACATTAAAAACAATCAGCCCAACAGATGCCTGTACTGTACACAGACATGTGATGTAAACAAAGCAGAAGTATCAATAGGCTCATACCAAAACACAATCGAAACCCCAAACAGGAAGCAAATAGAACTTTCCTCCTGCCACCCACACGTGCTGTGAACACACACCGGTGTGTGTGGTCCGGCAACAAAATACTTGTTCAAAATATGGGTTTTAACGCTCATTCATTTGGCCAGTTAATTCGTTGGATCTGCTTTCTGATCTTAAAAGCAGAAATGCTCAACTCTTGAGATGCAGCATGAATACACACGCTTTGGAAGCTCTGAATGTCCAGGTTTACGCGGGTCGAGGTCAAAGGTCATCGTGAGAGTGCAGGGTGTCGCTGGCCAGGCTGGAGCTGGAGGTTGGACTGGGGCTCAGGCTGACGGTACTCAGCAAACTCATGTCTGGAAGACTCATGGTGACTGACTGAAGCTCACGATCAGACAAGTCTTCATCTTCGGCATCAGATCTCTGACTGACAAGAACGCTGAGGGAAAGAAACAACAGAGGAAAGTGATATGAAGGGAGAGTAAGCAGATCTTGTACATGAGAATGTCTTATGGATCAATGTCGAAGGGTTTTGCGTGCGTGCCCATACCCAGATCTAGTCAGCTGAGATCTGTGTCCGTGATATGACTTGGAAGACCACTGTGAACACAAGCAGAAGCATACAGAAAATAAACAAACCAGTTTAAAAATCAAATATCTTACTATGGAACAGAGCTGTGCGATTCATTGAAATCTTATCGAAATGACGATTTGGACATTACAGTATGATTTTCCCGCAGTATGCTATTTGAACAAATCATAACACAGCGTTCCTAAACAGAGCGCAAGAACAGGAGACTGAATAGCCTGCGTATAGAGGATGATAAGTTCAGCACAGGACTTGGTGCCAAAAGTCAACATCTGTGGTATGGGATTAAGTTACTTTGGATTCAGGAAGGCTGATGTATGGCAGAACCAGGTAATTGGTAAATCAGTCATATATTGTGTCTAAAAGCGTGTGGAAAGTGTGAGCGCGTCGCTTCCTTCAACATTTTTAACGTGCTTTGCAGTTGTTCCTTTGTCGTTGCTCGGAGGCTATCAACCATTTTCTCAGACGATGACAAACTAATAAAACATTGCTGCAGCTCTGATACAAGTTTTATGTATGGAGAGAATTAAAAAGCACTTGGTGTTCGGGTGTCGGGAACTAAAACATGTATATTCCATACAAAGAATGGAGTAGATTGCTCTGTTCTTGTTACGCGACACATTTGTTTTGTCATAGGTCTGTTCTAGAGACAATTTGTTACAGCTTTACTAGGTGATTTTTGTTTTATTTTATGCCTGTTTTAAAGACATGTTAAAGGTCTTTGATAAAGATTGTTTTTTTAAATATTTCAGATCCACACTGTAGACACAGATTCAGTCAAATCGTGATTAAAATCATAATGGAAATGTGAATATCGTGATAGGTTTCTTTTGCCCATATCGCACCGACCTAGGGGTGGGCGGTACACCGGTGTCATAGTCATCACCGATGTGACATTGCGCCACGACATGGATTTTCTAATACCGTCAATACCGTAATAAATCCATTATGTGCCTTGAACAGCTGCATTTACATCAATAATAGCTAATTCCAAATAATAAGGCATTAAGTTTTCTTCAAACGTTCAGTTGTGGTCTGAATACATGTCCTTATACTACAGGGCTCGAAATTGCAACCATTTTGGTCGCATGTGCGCCCGAAATTTAATCTATGTGCCCTCATAATATATTTGGGAGCATTTGATTTTCTCTATAAACTTGCTGAATCGCTCTACCCTGCCGCTGTATTGGTTCATATTAGCTGTCAGTCCCTCAACGCTTCCCGCTGTCAGATGACAGGGAGCTTTTGTTACCGCAGGAAATGCAAACGGCTGAAGAATGAAAAGTGCACAGGTTTGCAAACCTCACCTAAAGTTATAATAATAATAATGGCGCAGATGACAGCGATCATGACATGAGGTAAATGTTGATCCACCAGCTGAGATCAATCGAGGGTTTTCGGAGAAGGTGCCCGAATCTTGTTGCGTTGCTTTCACTGCGTGTTCAGCGCAAATGTCCGCTAAATGTAAAATCTAATACTGTACACATCATCGCCAAAGAAACTCGTCTTTACTAAGTTTACACTGAAACTACGGCTCATAACAAAGAGCAGTATTGCGCCTGTGGTCATCGCGAGAATCCTGCTCTGTCTGCTCATAAATTGGTGCCGCTTTATTCCACAAACAGAGAAAAATGAAGATCAGCTCATAACAGGACGGAGCATTTAAAATGACACAAACCGAACCCAAAACTTAAAGAGTGATAGAAGTGAGACTTTTTTTTTTGTCCGTTGTTCCTTGAAATGTATATTATTTTGCTATTTAAAGTAATACCATGATATTATAGTCACCGTTCAAAAGATGAAAAATATCGTGATATTAATTTTAGGTCATATCGCCCACCCCTACACCGACCTACTATGGAATTTACTAAATTTACAGCATTATCATTCAATCATTTCAATTTCTAGCAGCGTATCTTTTTAATCGAATAAAAAAAAAAAATAATGATTTAAATTTATTAGTACTATTAATGGGGTAGTTCAACCTAAACTGAAAACTGTCATCATTCACCCACTCTTAACTTCACAAATTGTTAAGCACAAAAGATGATAATTTGAAAAATGTTGGAAACCTGTAACCACTGACTTCCAAAGTATTTGTTTTTCCTACCATGGATGTCAATGGTTACAGGTATTCAGCTTTTTTCAAATTATCTTTGTGTTCATTAGAAGAAAAAAGGTTTGAAACCACTAGAGGGTGAGTAAATTCTCATTACTGGGTGAACCATCCCTTTAAAGATGTAAAATTGTTTATATATTATCTTCCATAAGTTTTCCCTAAAAAGGAAATGAGTTAAAATTGTAACATTTCCTGGATTATAAATGCATATACACAAACTTATTTATATATTCCACCATTTAATCATTTCTGCTGTCGAAACCAGACTCCACACAACTGTTATGCACCATTGAAAATTCTGTTTAAAGACTACATGTTTTATTTAAATCTATTTTGTCATAGTTAGCAAAAATAAAGTTTTCTTTTTTTTTTTTTTTTTATATATATATTTTTATTACATTTTGTCTATATAGCTAATATTAATTCTGAATTACAGTAGCTATGTTTCCATCCAAAAATGCAAATTAAATGTATGCGCAAAACTGAAATATAACATATAAGACGTGCAAATAAAGCAGCGTTTCCATCCAACGAGTCAAAGCGAACATCCTGATTAACTGGCACCAAATATCAACAGTAAAAACTAATTTGGCTGTGGTAGGAGAAGCTGTGTGAATCTTTTCTTTATTTAATGAATTACTTGCACCTCAAAAGACGATGCCGACATGCAATGAACGATGAGACGCGGAGCACAGATGCTCTAGACAGTTCTGGAGTTCATTAATATAACATTTTAGAATGACCAGAACGACATTTTAGATGTTTTACAATGTGCTCAGCCTGCTGGTTTGTCCAATCACACACATTTTTATCATCACATCATCTCTTATAACAAAGTCACATGACTTTTTTAAAAATGCACATACTGAAATGTGTTCGGTAAAAGTGTTTCCATCGTAGTTTATGCGCATCTTTTCTGCGCATGTCCAAAATGCGCATAAAAATAGGTGGATGGAAACATAGCTATTGTCAGTTTTAGTTATTTACTTTACATTTATCCAACTTTTCATTTAGTTACTAACTAAACTTTGTTACTGTACTTACATGATGAACAGAATCCGCCAGGTTTCCCAGGTGCACCCTCTTCTCACACAAATCCCTCAGTAGATTGATGCCTAAATGAAGTATGAAATTATTAAAAAACCATAGAAGAGGGTGCAGATCACAGCATGGTGCTATGCAGTCACACACACACACACACACACACCTTTGCTCCTGCTGAGCCAGTATTTTTGTTCCCACTGGTTGAGGAGTATGTTGAGGTAGCGCGGTTGCTCAAAGAAGCGAAGGTACCGGGAGGAAGCATGAGAGGGAAAAACACGTTCGAAATCTCCTTTACGACTCAACTCGTCCTCACTATCTGCCAGCACACGAACATCGTCAGGTGTCAGCACATCCAGGACTGTGGCACAGAAATCCTATACACACAAAAACACAGTTCACTTAATGGTATCTGGTACTGAAACACTGAAAAGTGTGTAGTATTTTCAGAAATGATGATTGGACACCATATTCTGCAAGGCTTGAAAGTTCAACCAAAATTTGAATTCTGTCATCATTTACTCATCCTCTACTTCTTAAAAACCTGCTTGAGTTTCATTCGTCTGTTGAACACAGATGAAGATAATCTGAAGTATGTTTGGAAAAAAACAGCCATTGACTTGTTCATCTTACTCAGGGGTGGGCAAACTCGGTCCTAGAGGGCCGGTGTCCTGCACAGTTTAGCTCCAGCTCTGATCAAACACACCTGCTTATTGAGAATTAGTGATCTTGCAGACATTGATTAGCATGTTCAGGTGTGTTTGATTAGAGTTGAAGCTAAACTGTGCAGGACACCGGCCCTCCAGGACCAAGTTTGCCCACCCCTGATCTTACTATTGATGTCAATGGCTGCTTTTTTCAGCATTCTTGATAATACCTTGTTTTGTGTTCAGCAGAAGAAAAAAAATCCACACTGTTTAGAAGCACTTGAGTGTGAGGAAATTTTCGTATTTGGGTGAACTATTGCGTAAAGAATGTTTGAGTACCTGGTCCCCAAAGCGCTGGCTCAGATAAAAGGCCCTCTTTACTTTCTCATCAGGTGAAATGTCTGATCGCCATTTCTCTCGCACCCCTCCACATAAACTGAACAAAACAAAAACAAAACAAAGACTTCAGTTTTAGGCAAACAGAAATCATTTAAAATCAACCGGGTTAAAATGCAGTGATTTGAAGGATAAACATTTCAAATGAATATTAATTAGTACTTTGGTGTTGCACTGTAACCCTTTTAAATACGTCTTTAAATTATTCTTCTTCCAAACATGCCTGATAATATTTTTTGGAATCTAACTGCAGTAAAGCTGTCTTTTTTACACATTACAGTATCTTTCAGGCTTGCATAAAAATCCAGCAACATAGGCAGAGATATTGCAATACAAGGCAATACCAGAACTGACCTGCTGGTGGAGCTGCTGGCACTGGAACCAGATGGCGCAAAGTCATCTCTCAACGGCAACACAAAGCCAGCGAGGTTCAGCAAATCTCGTATCATCTGACCCTTAATGCTCACATCCAGTGGTGTGTTTGAATGCAAGCTAGACACAGACAGAGGAGACATTATAAAATGATATTTGTTATTCTGTTGAACACAGCAGCTTGGTAAAATACCTTTTCTTTTACCAAAACATTTTTAATGGGAAAACTCTTCAGGTTGAGGACTTATCTTGAATTCATAAAGTTGCATTCAGAATTATTAAACCTCCTGAATTATTAGCCCCTGTTTATTTTTTCCGCAATTTCTGTTTAACGAAGAGAAGATTTCTGAACACAATAGTTTTAATAACTCATTTATATTAACTGATTTATTTTATCTTTGCCATGAAGACAGTAAATAATATTTGACTAGAAATTTTTCACGACAATTGTATACAGCTTAAAGTGACATTTAAGGGCTTAACTAGGTTAATTAGGTTATAGGCAGGTTAGGGTAATTAGGCAAGTTATTGTATAACAATGGTTTGTTCTGTAGACTATCGAAAAAAATAGCTTAAAGGGGCTTATAATTTTGACCTTAAAATGCTTTTTTAAATTAAAAACTGCTTCTATTCTAGACGAAATAAAACAAATAAGACTCCAGAAGAAAAAATTTTCTCAATTTCCTTGCTCTGTTAAACATAATTTGGAAAATATTTAAAAAGGAATAAAAAAATTTAAAGGGGGGCTAATACTTCTGACTTCAACTGTATATTGTGACTTCAAGAATAGTTGTCGTTGATTTCAGAGTAACAGTAGGAGCAATATTAATAAGAGAAGTAAACCCACTGTGAGTGCTCAGTAGTGACCAAACGCACACACACACACACACTACTCAAGTAGTGAATCCACCCATGCAGCTGAAATTCCAGTCAGCCAAGTAGTTGTTGCATAAAACAGTTGTGATATCCTCAAAATAACCACCAAAAGCACAAGTGTCTTAATATTCTCCACACATTTGAGGACCCGATAAGACACATGTAAGAATGACACGCTCATATTTCAATATTTAAAAAAGAAAAAAAAAATTTTAAATGGGGTTTAATAATTATGATTGCAGCAGTAAATACTGATAGTGTGGGACTAAAAGCAGTACAATTTATATTACTTGATAAACATGTTAAGACTCATTTGCTACCACTAAAGAAAAATCTAGTGTTGGGGTTAATGTAGTTCACAGGGTATGTACAAGAATCAGAGAGTGAAATTCAATACCATTTAAGACATTTTTTAAGACTCTTTTCATACATTTTAAGATCTCATTGGCGCTTTCAGTAACATTGGCGACATTTTATCTTGTAGTATATTAAATAATAACTGATAGTAAGTAACTGATCCTAAACTATACCAGTCAACCCTCCTCTTAATTTCCATATTATCACGCTATCATACCCCTTAAGCATTTTCCTGTATTTCTCCAGTGTTTTTAATCGTTCTATGAAAAGTAGCTTTAAAGAGCCGATCTCAAATGTGAAAATGTGAAAAATTATGCTTTTGCTTTATTTAGACTTGAAAGCACATTGGAATAAATAATAAAATGGCCGCATTCACTCCCTTTTCATTAAAGCTATGCGTCAACCGTTGCTAATGCAGCCTGTGAATGAGCCCATTCATGTATCTGTGCTGACTGACGGACGCACTCCTTGACGATAAAAGACACCATTCCAAGATCAGCTTCTGTACACGTGATTTCAAGAGGAGCGAAAGCGGACACTTTTGGATTTGGGTGGGGTTTTAAACAGACAAATACACTTAATAATATGTATCAAACAAAATAGTGGATCAAAACAAGAGAGTCGCTGCTCTTCACTAAATACCTATAGTAACTTTAATCAATATTTAATCCAGTGAATAAAAATGGATACAGAGTTTATGACTTGTTTTAATTTCTGTATAGGCCATTGATTTTAATAGGCTAAAAAATTTATTTTCAATGTTTGATAAGTATTCTATCATTTGAAGCTATATATTGTATATCCCAATTTTGACAGGTATGTCCTAAACCAGGAGTGGGCAAACTCAGTCCTGGAGGGCCGGTGTCCTGCACAGTTTAGCTCCAACTCTAATCACACACACCTGTTTATAGATTTCTAGTGATCTTGAAGACACCGATTAGCATGTGCAGGTGTTGTTAATTAGTGTTGCTGCTAAACTATGCAGGACACTGGCCCTCCAGGATCGAGTTTACCCACCCCTGTCCTAAACGAACACATTATTCATATACGAAATATAAATGCTAATCCAGCAGGTGGCGCCTATAGAACAGCAGAAATAATGGTGTTGCTTTGGTTACTGCATTAAAATCCTGCTAGATTTTTGTTTACTGATTTCATGAACTACACGGCATTCCAATATTCGCAGATTAAATTCAGGCACACTTTAGTATACAACTTTACCTTGTACAATCAAAAAATATACAAAAAATAATAATACCTTGTAAAATAGCATTGAAGACTTTTAAATACTTTTTCAGGGCCTTAAATTTCTCTAAATTGATTTATCAGCTTGAAATATTTTAAAACACCCTAGTTCAGTGTAATTTTCAGTCATTTTTTTAAGATAGTTCAGTGTAATTTTCAGTCAATTTTTTTAAGATAGTTCAGTGTAATTTTCTGTCATTTTTTTAAGATAGTCAGGTGTTTTAAAGTGAGGTTTAACTGTAAGGTTTTCTCTGTGCTGTACCTGGGTGAGATGTTCACCTCCAGCACCCACGGTTTCAGATTTTCATCCAACATGATGTCAAAGCCAAACAGCTCATGACAGCTATAGGAAGAACGCACATGCATCTTCACCAGAGAGTTCACATACGGGTCCGACCTGTCATGGGTCAAGAGGAAAAAACGGCTTCAGTTTAAAAGACAAATAAATGTTTGCACATACACAGACAATCTGCAATCTGCAGAACTCATAACTTACGCGATGATAGTTTTGATGACCATATCTTTGATCTTCTCCCAGATGAGTGTGGTGTTGATCCCCTGAGAGCCCAAGTACTGCCACAGTGCCTTCAAGGCCCTGTGTTAAATAAATGAACATTTATTAGACTATACTATAGTTATGAGCCCATTTCAAATATTTGGCCTTACCATGAGACCATAGCTGCCGATTAACCACAAAACACTCGTATCTTACTAGTGCAGGTCAGACTCACCCTGAATTCATGAGCACTATCTCGATATTCTTACCATTTATGGCCCTGACAGGCCTTATCATCACTGTTACTCTGATACTCAGAGTTCTTCTTATTTACACTGTAGTTTGTAAGGTGCATAAACTTGTTGTTGAGGGTCTTCATAGAAGCAGAGTATCTGTGTCAAAGAAAAAGCAGTTTAAATGAGCTAAATCTTCACAATAAAGCACAACAGTTGTGGTCTGAAAATAAAAACAATTTACTTTCTCTTCTGGAGTTTTTCATTTTAACATTTTATCTAATAGTGTTCTAAAAAAAAAAAAAAGACCTATCTGCTTTCATTAACTGTCACCATCCACACGTGGGACAAATTGCAGTAAATATTTAAAGTATTATTTCACCTGAAAATGAATATATGCTCACTATTTACTCCCACTCAAGTGCTTCTAAACTTTTATGAATTTCATTTACTAAACTACACAAAACAAGATATTCTGAAGAATGTTGAAAAAAAAAAGCAGCCATTGACATCCATAGTAGGAACAAAAAATACTATGGAAGGCGGTGGCAGTTTTTTTTTTCCCAATATTTCACAGAATATCTTCCTGTTTTTGTTTCACCAGATGTAAGGAGCCAGTTTGGGAAAAATCCCAACATGATCTTATCTTTACAAACTACACTACCTGACAAAAGTCTTGCTGTCGATCCCAGTTGTAAGTGCAACAAATAATAACTTGACTTCTAGCTGATCATTTGGAAAAGTGGCAGAAGGTAGATTTTTCTGATGAATCATCTGTTGATCTGCATCCCAATCATCACAAATACTGCAGAAGACCTATTGGAACCTGCATGGACCCAAGAGTCTCACAGAAACCAGTCAAGTTTGGTGACGAAAAAAAAAAATGCCGGTTTGGGGTTATAATCAGTATGGAGGCGTGCAAGAGATATGCAGAGTATATGGCAACATCAACAGCCTGAGGTATCAAGACATTTGTGCTGCCCATTACATTATAAACCACAAGAGAGGGCAAATTCTTCAGCAGGATAGCACTCCTTCTTATACTTCAGCCTCCACCATCAAAGTTCCTGAAAGCAAAGAAGGTCAAGGTGCTCCAGAATTGGCCAGCCCAGTTATCAGACTTGAACATTATTAAGCATGTCTGCAGTAAGACAGAGGAGGCAATGAAGATGAATCCAAAGAATCTTGATGAACTCTGGGAGTCCTGCAAGAACGCTTTCTTTGCCATTCCAGATGACTTTAATAAGTTATTTGAGTCCTTGCAGAGATGTATAGACACAGTCCTCCAAGCTCATAGGAGTCATACACAATATTAATTCTTTTTCCACTGCACCATGACTTTATATTCTATACTGTTCATTATTTCCATTAAGTGACAAGACTTTTGTCTAAGCAAAGTCAGACCTTACTGTCCTAATTAAATAACTAAAAATCAAGGCATGATCATTTTATTTTGGTAAAATAAGTGTAATCTGGAGGTCTTTGCCTTTCATATAAGCCACTTCTGATACTAAATGATCAACTTATTTTGACACTAAATGAAGTTATTATTTTTGTTCCTAAAACTTGGATAGGCAACAAGACTTTTGTCAGGTGGTATATGAATCATATCCCTAAATCATAAACCTTTTTCAAATGTGAACTCAAGGTGAGGTGACAAAGTAGTTAAGCTTATTCTTAAAACAACTGCATAACTTTTTACATTCTCCCATGAAACATCTCAAATGCTGTGATGAAATTGGCCACACCATGCTCTCAAAATACTTCAATATTTGTAGACATGTAGGTTTTTCCATATATTATGTTAATAAAACAACCTATAATGATGAAAATAACAGTTATATATTTCTCCATTTAAATTTGTCATTCACAATGCTTAACGAATTTGCAGTTCTTTTCCTCATTAAAGCTCTAAAGTCTTAGAGTCTTATCTAGTTTGATTTTCATAGTTTGTAATTTTTTTTCCAGCTTGTATCTGAATGTTTTGTCTCATAGCTTCTAACACTTCAACTAGGACTTTCTTAAAATCATAAATGGTAAAAATATTTCTGGAACCAGTGCTCCTCAAAAGAGTGTTTTCAATGGCTTTAGTTGAATGACATACTCACTTGCAGCTTGCAAAACGGACCAGTCCATCGTTAAAGATGTAAATACGGAGTGGGTCATAAGAAGTCACATACACATAGATGCGCAGATCAAACTTATTCCCACTGATGAGGTAGGGCTTGTGAAGATACCTGACGAAACAGGTCACAACATTTAACAGTTAAGAAACTTCTCTCATCAATGAAATATGATACAAGGTCTTCCAACTTACTTCTGCACCAGCAGCGGTCTCTTGCGTGGCATCTGGCTCCACTTGTGAATGACCTGAATGCCAATTCCACGAGCAGACGCTGGCTGAAAGTGAGAAACGGCAGCATGTCAATGACAAGAATCTCGAAGAGTAATTTTACAACAATTATATTATTGTAATGGTACCGGTTTGACGATCCACTTCTGCTTGCTGCCTCCATCATCCCAGGCCTTCCTCAGCAGCTTGATATCCTGTGGGAGAATGAAGGAGCGTGGGAAGAAGCCAAATTCTCTTTTGCCAAAGCGTGCCTGCATCTTGGACAGGTTCCTCCAAAGTCTGTCCTTCCGGCCGATCTGAAAGGAGCCTGGAAAGTGATTCAGCTGCCAAACAGAAATGCACACTTGTTAATACTCAACTGACAGGAAGTATTAGGCAATTATGAAAGGTATTAAAATATCACCAGCAACTAATCCAGGGCATCAAATATGAGGAATCAGACTGATGGATTTTTATTACACAATCGCAATACACAAACACTTCAAGTTCCCAATCTTACCTTCTGAAACTCTCGAATGGCTTTAAACCCGGGTGACTTCATATGGTGACCCCAGCAGCCCAGCCAATCATGACTTTCTAGTGGAGGGGAAAAAAGAAAGGACAACTATGATGACTGAACAGTGCTTCCCACAGGTTTGAAATATGCTTGCGGTGGTGGCCAGATTGAAAGACACCATTTACCCACAGCACATAAATAGTTAACTATATTTGACAAACAAAACATAATTTGATTTAACACTATTTTTCATTATTATCTGTTTTAAACTTTTTTTCTTTTCAATGGGTTACAGTAATAAAAGACTGTTGAAAAATAAAAAAATATCCACTATTTCTCTTTTATGCTATTCAGGAGCCACGTGCACCCACTGACAGGTCAAATCTGCTTCTCTCCATCTTACATTCAAGTTCAGCTTGCTTTTTTGGCAAAATAATAAAATATACAGCGAATGAGAAATAAATTAAAGAAAAATGAATAAAAACAGACAATATCTCTAAAAATTATCTTAGCTACAAGAATAAAACATGTAGATTTAAATAAGATCAGTTGATTACCCATTTCTAATGGTGTAAAAAACTCTGCAGCCAATTTAGATGCAATTTCGAGTATTAGTAAAGTTTTTCCTGAGTTGTTTAGATTAAAAAAATACCTGTGCGCATAAAATTAACGACAGCTTAAAAAAAAAAATGAAAGCAAAACCAAATCCCGGACATTTTAGTAGATTTAGAAACCCCCAGCCGGACACGAAACAGTGAGGATCTACAGAGCATGTGAGATTGTTGACAGTTCTCCTGCACAAAGTATGAGCAGTATAAAGGGGTAAAGGTGAGAAGATTTTCCACTACTTAATCGCTCACAGATGCTTGTTTGTATTGATGGATACAAAAAAAGTGTAAAAGGATGATGATAATAATAATAGTAAAAAAAAAATGTGTCACTAATTATACTCGGGCGGCCATTAATATACTTGGGCAGCCCACCCAAGTAAAGTCTATATGAAGTGATACTAAACTCTAGAGCTGTGGTGAAGAAAAACAAACTAAAATTAAATTAAAATAAATAAATAAATTAATTAATTAATTAATTTAAATTATTTTTAAAAATAGCTAAAAAAAAGTATTCTTGAAACACAGCTCAATATGACAATATTGACATTCACTCAAACCTTTCCCAACTTTACTAATAACTATTTTAAGTTCAAGAGGTATTTGTAAGAAAGTGGATGCATAACGCATCCAGCACCATCTTATCATTAGTGGTCTTGGGTAATTCAAAACAAATGTGCTTTTTCCAAAAGGTTCTAATCAGACACAAAATGTAATAGGATTTAATGAAAATAGACAGCAGTTTCAGAACTTTGGAATGCATCAACTTACACATGTTAAGTGCACTTCTGAGAAACGCACATAGGAAAGCAATGTTGCAAACAGACCTCTATCTTAGTTGTAGTATTGCTCAGGAAAACCCAGAGGCTTCATAACGCTGCATATTCATAAAGGTCATTTCTATTTTGTGTGCAGAAATCCTTTACCAGAGATGGGGTTAATAGTGCTGCATACAACACTAGCATATTGATGATTTAGAAGGCATTTAATTTCAATTTAAATCAAACTATAATGTTTATTTTTCTAAACCACTTGTATAGTTTCAGAATTTTACTTAGATTCATATTTAAAAGTTAAACTCCAAAATAACATGCATCCATCAGGCAGGCACTATGAAGTAACTAAATAAATAAACAAATAAATGTAATGGAGCAGTGGTCAAACCAGTCAGCAGGGTTTTTCCATACTGGCATGGGGCTGCAGGCTGTGCACACATGCAGTCTATGTTTGAAAATAAATAGTCAGTCTGGTCTGAATTTATTATGACTGTCTTGGGTCAGGTTTCTTTTAAAAGTATTAGATTAGTTGACACAAAAATTAAAATTCTGTTAATAAATACTCACACGCAAGTCATTTCAATCCCCTTTTTTCATCTTCAGAACACAAATTACATTTTTTAGATTAAATTCAAGAGTTTATCTAAGAGTTTCTTCATTAGTGTTCCGAAAGAAAAAAAAAAAAAGAATTGGAAATGACATCAGGACGAGAAACAGAATTAAAATTTTTAGGTGAATAAACACTTTAAAAAGTTATGTTATGCATGATGGGTTTGTGAAAGGTATTTGGTTAGTGTGCAAATTTTAGAACTAAAGGAGACCTCTAGCCTGAACACAACAAATTATCGATACTTGGTTTTAAAAACATTCTCCTTATGCTCACATGGCTTTCCCCCGGGTTCCCCGGTTTCCTCCCACTGTCTAAAAACATGCAACTTAAGTTAATTGACTAATCGGCACCATAGACATGCTGCTAGTAAGTAGTTATCTCTTAAGAGCAGTCACTATCTGTTCATTAGCTACTACAGCAGGGGACTTCGAGATCTACCTAAGCTCAAACTCCCCTCTCGCCTTGCAAACGGGAGGGAACCCCGGGCTCGAGGATCTTATGAGGTCAGGGCTCTCTCCCGGGACAGCATGCCAAACAAGGTTTTATAATCAGCTAAGTGTGAACTCTTGAAACGTGACTTATGCCCTCGCTCTTTATAAACAATTTTGATTGATGTGCAGCAAATTTTTTTCCATGCGTTTTTATTCATCAACATCAACATGCAGGGCCGCGGACCAAGAGATCATTAATTATTTATTTATTTATTATCGGAGTGTAAACTTTATTTTGAAAAATCTTTTATTTAAAAAAAATGACCGTATTCTCTCACTTACATCTCGGTCACTTGAGCACCCAAATTTAACCCACAAGCAGTAAAATAAGAAACAGACGTCTTTGGAAAAATTCTTTGCTAATTTCTTTCCTTTTAGGGGCCATTCGCATATCGTGTCTTTTCTAAAGTTCGCACAAGTTCGTCATTTCCAATGAAGGTGCGGGGCTTGTGCATACGCGTGATGTGATGCACCAGTTAAATTAATTCCACGAGGAGCGCACCACACTGCGAGTCACGTGTCAAGAACTCACTGTTCAGCGTGTATGGAATGTACACATTTCAGTAGACTAATTATCTTAGACAAACACAGAACAGCCAAACACTGCAATGCTTTGTTATTTTGTCTATAAAAAAAAACTTGTATCAGAGTGACAGCTTGTCGTCCTCTGAGAAAATGACTGGTCGCCTTGCAACTTATGAACCTCTGTCCACCCAACACCGACAACCCCCCTCCCCCAGGTCTGTGGCAAAATTGTCAAGCGCTGATCCGCGGTGATAAAAAAGGTTGAGGACCACTGTTTTAAATCATATAAATGTTTGTCACAAGGGGGCTTGGTGATGTAACTGCTAATGAGCATCACCTGGGCATCACACCGGTCTCATGGAGCTAAAAAGAGTGACGACAGAAGAAGAAAGACCAGGCCTGGAACATGTTATGTTTAATTTCAGTTTGGTTGTTCAGTTGTTCCTGAGGGACTGACACTGTACATTTGTTTTGTGTTAATTAATTTATTTATTTAAGTTATTGATTGTTTGTTGGTTCTCCACCTCCTTCCCTATGACTAAAAGCCACTGAACTTCACAACAATGTAGCTCAACTTTGTAATAAAAAGAGTGTTTTTTAATTAGTATGGTTTATGAGTTAGCTTTGGTACCAAAATTAGTACACAGAACCATGTATTTTCACTGGTGTTAGTACCAAACACTAAAATTGATACTACGACAACCCTAGTGGCATTCCATCATTTAAGCAAGCAGATCCTTAAGCTGAACAAAATAGTTGACATTCTGAACACTACCAACAGCAACAAACAACAAAAGAAAAGCTGTTGACTCACTTTTGGTAGCTTTGAAGTGTGATCTGAAAATGGTGTTTTTCACAACATTTGGAGTGACTGTAGTTATCTTCCATTTGAGTAACTTCATCTGTTCAGCGGGCAACAGCTCCACTGCGAAGTGAGGAGAAAGTTACAACAGAGATTTAAACAAGAACTATATAAAATAAGTCAAATTTAAGTCTGACAGCAGTAATAAATAATCCTAGTGCAATAATTAAACATGCATTAGAAGTCAGTGTTTTTGTGTGCCAACCTCTTTCATTGGCAGTGCTGAAGTATATGGTGGAGGGCATGTGGGGGAAAAGACTGGGAACAAGTGCTGATCTCTCCACCAAATCTCCCTCCACATCAGGACTAATGGGTTCCTCAACACTAAAAAACACACACACACAAACAAGGAATATTAGCAGGCCCACAAATGATTCACACACTCTGAACACACTTACAACAACTACTTTTCAATATTAACAAATTCCCTAACACCTAAAGGCCGGTCACAATAAATTAATATATATTGACTTATCGTACAACACATGGACATGACCTCAATCATTTTTGGTGATGCAATATATATCTCTGGGCATGGGATGATAACCGTTTTCAAGGTATACCGCAGTTTGGAAAAGTTAAGGTTTTAAAACTTCCACATTTTTCTGTAATACCGTTCCTAAGGTATGTGTAAGATTTTTAAATTTACAGTTACATTTTTTTTTGTGTGTTTTTCAGGACAACAGTATCTCCAGAAGAAAAGATACTCAAAGATCCCGTTTTAAGTTGTAAAGAAATGTGTTTTTGAAACAAACGAAGACAGCAGAAGTCAATAATTCATCTAAATTACCCAGCCTATTTATTTTGAGAAACTTTTATAATATTTTGGAGCAGTAAACATTGCTCCAAAATATTATAAAAGTTTCTCAAAATAAATAACATTGTGTTCAAACAGGACAAAAATTACATTATTTTAACCCAGACATTTAAAAAGAACATTTTTAAAGCAGTAATCACAATACCGTGAAACTGTATTATTTTTATCCAAGGTTATCATACCGTCAGAATCTTATACCACCCCATGCCTATATATCGCCCAGACATAAAAAAACAGTTCTAGCAACATTTAGCTGATTGTTCTCGATCTCTGCTGGAGGTGTCAGTGTGGTTAAAAAAAAAAAAAAACACCACAGTATTTACCGTAAATGACTTTAGTATATTTTCATGTGGGTGTCTGATAAATGAAAACAGATAATCGCAGCCTCTGTTACACTTTACTTTGCACTTTTTTGTTAACATTTGTTATTATTTATTTATTAGGATATGCGTTTTCACATTCTGATTGCAATGCCTAATTATTAAAATGACTATAATTGAATGAAATCTTCTTAAGAATAAAATGTGTTCTTTGGAAGAGTGTACTAGCATTGTCATGATAGTATATTGTCATTCTAGTAGTTAGTGGCATAATATGGTCTTAAAATGACAATAATATTGTTTAAATCGCAAAATATTTTGGTGCAATATATCGTACAACAAAAATTAAATAACGTGACAGGTCTAGAAACCTCTATGCTTATTTATTGAGATCTCAAGACTAATTTAAAGATTGTGTAGCACTGTCAGGTTTGTTAAAAAAACAGATTTACCAAAAAGCGTACATAAAAAGTAACTAAATTCTGAATTTGTCATACAAAAAAAATCTTACAAAGATTGTTGTTTTGAAGTATCCATCAACAGCCAACTACAAACCACTTCATTAGGCAATTACAACAACTAATCTGACACTTGGACATTCTGTGATATAAATCAACTTAAGTCAGCGGAAGACAGTTAATAAATTTAAAAAAAACTCACGTGACAGTCATGAAGAACTACTACAGTTGATCCAAAAGGGTAAATCAGAGTTTGAGGTTAGACTCAACATGGGCCTTTACTTTGAGTGGGAAAACAAAACCAGAAAACCTTTACTACAAACAAACCCAGCAGCTGGACGTCACTTCATGACAATGGCTCCACAAGGCTGACAATTCACCAGAGACTCATTTTCCTGTTATAGAGGGATAGTTCTACTTCTATCGTACAAGAACAATTGTGGGAGCTTTCTACAGGCCTCTGGCTTTAAAGCTTTTCTCTGACAGCAACCACTAGAAAGAAAAAAAAAGCAGTCAGGTCCTCCACTGTGTGTTGGTCATCACCATGGTAATGTCAGGTGACTAGAGGAGAAACATGCAAAGTTTTAAGACTCTTCCACTGTGATCTAGCTTACACAGTCAGCCTTAGTTTGCACTCAAAATCTCGGTCAAAAGAAAGCTTTTGGCAGATCACCAGCAACCAGCACAAAGCCAGGATTAGCTAGCAGAAAGAGATCTTTAGATCAGCAAAACGATAAAAACGGGGATTTGCTAAATACTGTAGCTGAACTAAAATTCAGAGGGAAAACTGTATGCTTGGATCATGATGTGTATAGGGAATTCTTTTTTCCAGTTCAACAGGTTCTGTTTGTTTTAGTTATATATTTATTTATTTGACATCATCATCAATTAATCATTTTCTTCAGCAAGGTCACCTTAAAGGGGTGGTCCACTACCATATCATATTTTGAACTGTAGTTGATGCGTAATGAAGCTGTGTGAACATAAGCAGCATCTCTGAATGTAAGACGCTCAAAGTTCAATGCGAAGGTAGACCTTGGTTTTTACAGAGTTAGCTTAGCAAAGCCTACAATGAACCAATTTTGGGGACTACAAAAAATACTTCCGGGCCAGTGGGATCACAAACGTACTTTTACCGCACACTGCGCAGCTAAGGGGCGTGGTAAAAGGCTCTGTATTGTTACAGCAGAGGGAGCTAAAGTCCAAACGCTGCTATTTCCACAGAGCTTCTTCTGTTTCTGTATTTGGGCTTCCAAATGACACAACACAAAGACAGAAGTGCTTACAGTTCAATATTAAATATGTTCAAGAGAATTATAAAATACATAGCAAGCATGATTTGACAAAACACAGCTTCCAGAATCTCTCCCAGTTCAGTGCTGGATTCGGTTAAAATCTCCTCAAAGAAGGAGCAGCTCCAACAAGCAGAAGCTGTTAGCCTGTGAGTTTTTATTTGTTAAAATTGATCATGACATGTACAGTGTCAAGCCTTAACGGTGTGCTGTAGCAAATATGTAAACAACGGGAAATCCTGTTTGGCACCACAAACGATTTAGCTACAAATTCATATTTATCAGTCAAACTGCTGTAAACACACACACACACACACACACACTTCACCAGAGCGTGCTGTCTCTCTAGGCAGCTTTTCCGTGCGTTCTACATCTCAGATAATGAACTCGCAAAAGATTTGTGAACGATTCATATTACTTACACATGCGTATTCCGAATATATGTGAACGATGTCGTGTAACAAGTCAAAAAAAAATACAGGAGAGCTCGCCTAATTCGTGTAGCAGCAGAAAAATAAATAAAGGCTCACACAGGTCGCATCCCACATCTTGTGCTTTATTCTTCTGTCAACAGCGTCACTGTATATTACAGAACAATAACTTAATCCGAGCAGCAGAAAAATAAATATCGGTCCCGCGCACATGCATTTCTCGTGTTACACGCGTCTACAGACAGTTCACACACACACACACACAATGGCGATCTCTCTTAAAGGAGCCGCACCCCATTTCCACTTATTACAGACACTTATCAGATGTTATTTTAGAGAGCGGGCATGAGGTTTACTGACTGTTTACACAGCACAAAATGCATGCTTGTACGGGCGTGATGTAGAGCCGATCCGCGAATCGCAGCACATTATGACAAATGACCAATCAGAGCCTCTAGAGGGCGGGCCTTTCAGAAGAACTAGGAAATATGACAGTCGTTTTCATGTTAGCTGAGTAGCTGTATATAATTAAAGTGAGATTTATGAAAAAATAACTTGATTTCCTTCAAGTGAAACATGAGCACACATTGCTTTGCATCTTATAAACACAACCAAGCCTTAAAATTACATTCTGGACCATTTCTTTAAATTGCAAAACAGTGATTAGTATTATCAACACTACCACTAGCGGGCAGTGCGCCGAAATGCTGCAGGTTATCTCAGACCATAGACCACACCATTTTGGTGTGAATGCGTCAATGCGTTATGGAGATATCGCTTCAAGTCCATTTTCGCAAGCTCTATGTTAGATTTGTTCTCAAGAAAAACAAAAACGGTTGGTCGACTTGAATTCCATAACTTTTGGTCGGCATGGTCTGTAGATAACATGATTCAATTTTGGTGAAAATCAGACACATGGCCTAGGAGTTTTTGCAACAAAAAAAAAAACAAAAAAAAAAAGGAAAATTACGTCATAGGGTGCGTTTGAAATATTATTAATTAACCATTTTCTTCAGCAAGGCCACTTTAAATTCCAAAATAGTATTTAGTATAACAACAATATAGTTTATTACATTAATTTTATACATCAATATACTTTTTGCAGATTAAAAAAAACCCACAATGCTAAACTGAAAAGCAGCGTTTCTTTTGTAGTCTAGAGCAGAATGTTTGAATAGAGACTACTAGTGAGGCCATTTTTTAATGAGAAGACCACCATTCCTAGGGTTAGACCCTGAGAGCAATGATTAACTGAAAATAAGAAAATGATGACAGAAATATCCATGGAAAAGGAAAGAAACCTTATAATAAAACAGTTCATTTGCTGATTTAAACAGTTGTAAGAGTCTTAGTTATTAATGAATTAGTTAATAATGACTACATTTCATTTTCATTTAGTGATTGTGATTAAAATAAAACATGATTTACATTTGGATGAAATGACTTTACAAGCGGATTTCCACCACAATTTCAAGATTTAAAATAAGGCTGCATTTACACTGCATTTCTTGATGGTCAATTCCGATTTTGTGACTGTATCTGATTTTTTGATGACCAGCTTACATCCTTTTTTTTTTAAAAGTGACTCCTATCTAATTTATTGCATTTACACAGCACACGGCAAAGGACAATGAACGGAGAGAGAGAGAGAAGGAAAAGAAAAAAAAAAAAGAAAAAAAGAAAAAAAGAGCGGGCGCTGACTGACAGCTGATAATAAAAGAGTGCTCTTTTCTCCGTTCCTGTATTTAATCTGTTCGCAGGGTTTCAATTTTTTTATTCTTTTTGACAAGTTGTTTTACTATACAGGGTGGGCCATTTATATGGATACACCTTAATAAAATGGGAATGGTTGGTGATATTAATGTCTTGTTTGTGGCACATTAGTATATGCATTGTTATGCAAGCACACCATTGTTTTTCTTGTGTAAATCCCAATAAGTTTGATGTGTCACATGACCCTCTTCCTACTGAAAAAACTAAAGTTGGATCCAAGATGGCGACTTCAAAATGGCCACCACCCATCTTGAAATATACTAATGTGCCACAATGTACTCACATATACTAATGTGCCACAAACAGGAAGTTAATATCACCAACCATTCCCATTTTGATAAGGTGTATCCATATAAATGGCCCACCCTGTAGTTTATGGCAGAAAAGTTCTCATTTAGCCATCTTTTTTTTTTTTAAATCTAGTTTTTTTTAAAAACCAGTAGGCATCTTAATGTAATGTGCATGGCATGATTTATGCACATGCCGTATGCAATAGTTTTATATTGGTCACATGGCGGATGTTGCACTCTCTCTCACTCACTCACTCACTCTCACATCGTTAAATACTTGTGCTACATGACAATATAAAAGTTTTTTTGGTCATCCAAATGAGATTTAAGTTTTGGGACTCTGCTGAAGTCTGTTCTTAAATGAAAGCGTCATAGTTGACGTCATTGGACTTGCACTAACAGGTGAATATCCGATCTACCTGCTTATACTGTAGACACAAGGGCACGAATGCAATTCATATCGAATAAATTTCCACATATGAACAAGGCCTGAATCTGATTTGAGTAAATTGGAATCCATATGACTTTTTTTCTGCTTATCCATCTTAAGTGTCCTAAAAAAAAATGTACGAGTGTCCTAAAGTACTAACGCAAGTAATTAAAAGAAATGTAATAATTACTTGGACGAAGCAGCCATGGATGTTGTTGAGGAGACATCACAATCATCCGAGTCATCTGAGGAATGAAAAAGTAACATTACATACAGTCAGGCATTGACAAAATACAACCTAACATATATATAAAAAATGTTCTTGCTAAACACAAAGACGCAGTTCAGTTACCATCATCACTGAAGTCATCCTCCAGCTTATCTGGAAGCTCCTCTTCATCAACATCTAGTAGCATTCCCTGCCTGGAGAGTGATGCAGAAATAACAAAAAAAAAATTACCTTACAGGGTCAGTATGCCACTGGTTTTAAGGTGCATTTTTGTCACTCTGATCACTAATGGACAACACTAAATACAAGGTTTCTGGAGGTTTCACAGAGTTAAATTTAAGACATTTTTAAGATTGTTATGAATTAAATTTTAGAGTCATAAAAGAATTTTTTAAATGGCCCAGATGGAAAAGGTTTTTATTTGCCCCATCAAAAAATTATAGTAATAATTTGATACATTTAATAATACAATAATATACAAATAGAAATAAATATTATATATTTCTTTTCTTTACAAAATATTTTAAATATTGTGTAAAAACAAGCAAGCTCTATTTGTATCTATACACTTTTTTCCAACATAAACTTTCTTTTTAATGAAAAAAACAAAAGAACAAATGATTTAGAAGTATTAAAAACAATAAGAAACTAAATCTATGCACAACAATCTGTCCAGGTCGTGTCCTCAGCAGTTAATGTATTGAGAACTTTTAAACAAATGTTATTTTTGTAAGGAAATTAATTAAACCATTATGACAGAGTTAAAAGTTACCATTTTTAATAAAAAGTTTAAACTAGGCATGTGCCGGTATCACATTTTCATGCTGCGATTAATTGATTAAGCTTTTATCACGGTATACGGTATTATCACGATATTGTAATTTTACTAGAGAAACAGGTAAAAAAAACACAAAAAAAACTTCAGTTTCGTCAACTTAGTAACTTTAATAACTTTTTAATTAACTAAAAGTACTTCAAACATTTAAATACAAATAAATATAAATAAAACAATACACAATATAAAAGTAAACTTGAGCAATGAATGTGCAAAGGGAAACCGTCTTCGATCAGCAATCGTGGAATGAACTGCCAACTATTCCAGCATGTTTTATGCAGCAGATGCCTTTCCAGCCACAACCCAATATTGGAAATCACCCATACACACTCATTCACACACACTCATACACTACAGTCAATTTAGCTTATTCAATAATAAACATAACAAAAAATGCCTGCTAATGCATGGGTAAATCTTCAAAGGGAACAGTGTTACATTTTAACCTTTCACCTCATCCTGCTTGCTGTTTCACTATCTAAACAATGAAAACATAATATAAGTCAAATTTGTTTCATTTTGATATTTGATTTACGCTGTCTCTTTTGCAGAATTTCAGTTTTAATAACCAATAATGGCCATTATAACAGTATAACGTACATTAAATTTAAACGATAAAGGTAAGCAATCAGTCAATGTGCAGAATCAGTGTATGTGGTTACATAAATTAATATATTAGCTTATCTTTGCACTCAGCCAAAACAGTTAACTGAGAACAAGTGATTCAAAAGACATAAGAATTGTTAGATAGAGACAACAAGATGAATTCAATATCACGTTTAACAACTATAGTGAGATGAGATCATCCAGCAGATGAACTGTCTGACATGCACTATACTCAGTCTCACCTGGGGTTTATGCTCACCCGCTGAACTAGTGGCTGCAGCTCTGGGCAGAGAGTGTGTGGTCACGTGATTTGCGTTTTTAGCCGTGTACTAGAATGAACAGAGAACTTTTCAGAATCGCTAAATGAAACGCCGGTGTATTTCCCGCGATTTCTCTGCGCCTCCCTTGCGTTTCTTCTCTCTGACTCTCAACTATTTTGACAAATACACACAGACGACGCACGCTCACACGGAGTCCAAAATAGGAGTTTGTGATTGGGCCAGCCCAATGTCAATACCGAAAAGAGCCAATGGGCTGCACAGTGTCACATGGGCCGGCCCGGTCTGTCTGTCCGGGAAAAAAAGCATCTACTTTCATAGAGTCACAGATCACAGCAGCGTCAATCAATAAGGCAGAAAAAAAAAACGATAGGCTGCTAAGCCTTTTATGGGCCGATCTAATCATAAGACGATGATCAGCCCGGCCCAAAAAGTACGTCGGCCCACCGGGAAAGTGCCCGGTCAGCCAAATGACAAGTCCGCCCCTGCGTAAGAGGATTATAGTGCGGTGGCAGCGGCGGCGCGCACACAGGGCTTCTACATGTGGGGATTGTTTACATCAGAGTGCGCATCAGTTCTGCGCAGCATATACGCAGTGTTTCTTCAAGCGGTTGATGGAAAATAGGCGAAGGCGCGTTCTAAGAATATAAATTCGGATCTATTATTTTTCACGGTATTTTGAAGTGCCCGCGATAACAATATCGTGCATATTCATTACCGTGATTTATCGCATTACCGAATACCGGCACAAGCCTAGTTTAAAGTTTTATTGAGATGGATTGTTGGTGATTGTATGGATTTTGGCAGTTTGTCCATTTTCAACCACAAAGTTGCTAAAAGTATATTTGATGGGCTGCTTTCCTAGTTTGGATGATTCAATAAATTCAAACAGACACAAAAGACCACAATTAACTTTTTCATGAAGAAAGTGGTTAAAAAGGGACAGAATAGACTAAATCTTTAGCCAAACCAAAATACCAAATAAATAGGTTTATATGGGAATGTCTTGTCTACTTGTGATCGGACCAACCAAAGCACATGCAAACAAACGGAATTTAAAATGTAAAATAAAAATGCTTGAGTAGTTTCCAAATAGTTCAAAGATTTGTGTTTAGAAGAAAGCATCAAACAACTAAACATAATATAAATTGTATCAAAAACTACAAAAAAAGAATGAAAGGAGCAAAATTATTTCCTCAGGGTTTCTGCAGGTTTCACAAAGTCAGATTTAAGACTTTAAGACCTTTTAAGACTGCTATGAATGAAATTCCAGGCTAATAGAGGGCTAAACACTAAGGATTTTTCTATTGGCCCGGTTGGTCCTGCGCAAAAGGTTTACTTGCATCATCCCCCCAAAAAAAAAGAAAACAAAAAAAATTCACAATAGTTATTTTTTCACAAAAGTAATTAAGACTTTTTAAGACCCCACAGAAACCCTGTTACTGTATTGACTCAACTTTTCAACGTGTCCATCAAAATGAAGTGTCTGAAATATCCTATTCAGTGAAATTAGAAATTTGCATTGCAAGATCTTTATAGACGTGCACTACTCTCCAAATGTTTGGAGTCAGAATGTATTTTTAAGAAATCAAATTCATCAAAATGATTTTATAGACATTTTATGTAACGTTTTAAAAGATTTTAACTTCAATAAAATGCAGTTCCTATGCACTTTTTTAAAATTACATCTGTTCTGAACACTAATGAGGATGATGGTGATGATAATAATAATAATAATAATAATAATAATAATAATAATAATAATAATAATAATAATAATAATAATAATAAGCGTTTTAAAAATGACGTTTTAAAAATGTATGTATAAACTGTTTAAAATAGATTTTAAAAATAGAATACATTATATAAATATTTAAAACTGTTTTAAATATACATTTAAAATCTATTTAAATAGTTATTTAAAACTGAATAATGTATTATTTCACAATACTATTGTTTGGTATACTTTATTGTAGTGTAAGTAATTGCAGTCTTACAGAACATAAAAGACTCCTTTAGTAAAAGTTTTTAAATTACAAGCACTATGAATATACAAAACCAGTTCATCGAGTAAGTGTGCACACACCTTTGAATCTCAGGGTTATCATCGCCCTCCTCTCCGTTAAGTGTGCCCACAGGAGAGGCCTGACAACTTTCCTCTTTTGTGAGCTGAATGGCAGAAATCTGGTTTGTCACGGTGTAAACAGATGGCGACTGAGAAGAAGCAATATCATGGCCGGTCACCTCTGGAATGGCACAATCACCTCCATTACAAACAGCAGAGGGGCACTTCTCATCCACTATAATATCAAAACTGAGGGCACTGTTGGTTTCCATGGGTGCAAAACGAGACTCCTCTTCATCATTAAGGCAAACAGGCATAGCACCAACTGTGATGCGTTTTACGTTGCTCAGACCATTGAGTGTCCTTTGTCTTGCATGTACATTAGGTTTTAGCACAGCACTGGCATTGAACTCTGCCTCAGAGCTGATTTTCATCACTCTCTGAGGAGCTTCGTTGACACCGTGTCCCATACAGCAGTCCACCTCATTTGCGTTTTTCACTATGATCTTCTCAAACTGCCTCAAATCCTTAACAGCCTTGCCGTGGTTCAAAATCACATCTGTGCTAATGTCTTTTAAAGGCACGCTCAATTGAAGAGGCTTCCTTGCATCTACTTTGAGGCCACGTGAAAATGTCCCATTACAGCTAGACATGACATTGGCAGGACTGCGCATCTCTTGTTTGGAGAATGTTGGCATTTTGGCATTTGGGGGCCGCACTACTCCATTGCTGTTATTCCTGAGCTTGTTACTCGACCAAGGCAAAGACTGATTAGTAGGCATGACTTTCTCAATTACGCCCCTTTGAGAAGACGACTTCGGTGGGGAGGGACAGGCAGGACAAACGGACAACTGAGGCGAAAAGGCCCTTTTTCCTAACAGCCCGGACTTGAACCGAAGCGATTCAAGTTTCCAGTGGGATTGACGATGGCATGCAGCGGGAGTAGTGTTAATATGTGGCAAGCTCTTGGACAAAACGCTTTGCGCCCTTAAACCATTGGTAGCACTATTAAGTGAAGCTGCACTTGTACTCTGTGCGCGGTTGACTCTTACTGTAGGCACGTGTGGATAGGCACGTTGTGTGGGGGTCCCTGAGATACAGTAGGGCTGATCGTACAGCACTCTCACATTAGGGTGAGGCACTGAATCACCCGAGCTGCTCTGCGATCTCTTTCTTTCAGCGATGAGGCCGCCTCGTGCATTGGGCAAATGGACTACAGCAGACTTGGCTTGGACGATGAGGGCTGGCTGGGATGCCCCATTCCTTACGTCTTCAGCTCCACTGGAGGCCATCAATTGCCATCTCACACCCCCCTGGCATGGGCTCAGGCACACACATAAGTGAAGAAGCAAAGGGTAGAAGGGCCACGGCTGTAAATCAGAGAGAAATAACAGAGGTTATTGGTAGCACTCAATGCATTTTGCTGCATTTTAGCAAGGCTGTAAGCAGCACCATAGATACTGACTGATTGACTGAAATGGTCAAACTGTCTCCCCTGATAAGTAAGGCTGATTTAGGGTGCTTTCACACCTGTTTTGTTCCGAAACAGGGATTAAAATTGTTACAATGTGTCACTTTGTACTTGGTGTGGTTCGCTTTCACACAGCAAAGTTTCTAACCGGACCAAAAGAGCTAAAACCAGTCATGTGCGAGTAAACTCTCCTCACATTGGTCAGAGTTTCAGGGTTTATTTTGCAGAGTCCCGCTCAGCTGTCATGCGTCCTTATTTTAATTTATGGCAATGAGCAACAAGACATTATAAGCAGAAAGCTGCGTTTTAATTTTGAACGGTGACACCCACAGACATCGTCACCAAATATAAATCAGAGGTACACAGATCTACTAACTACCCGTGGCATTATTTCAATAACAAATGTTGTGAGCGCAGTATTACAAGTCGAGAGCACAAAACTTCTTGTGTGCCCTCAATTATACGCTGCTCAAGTGCAGATTATGTTGTGCGCTCTCAAATAAACGCTGCTGAAGTGCTATTTAGTGCGTTTATGGAACAAATATGTCTCCAACATTCATTACATTTGCTAGGAATATTTATAATTTCTCCAATAGACCTACCGAGCGGCATTAATGCATCCTGAAGTAAAGCATCCTGTTTGCTAGCGTCACGCATCACACACCTGTCAGTCAGTAAGTCATATCAGTCACCATGTCACCTTAAAGGGTAAACAAATGACGCACAGCACTACTGATTACAGAGAAGGCCGCGCTGTTATAATTCACTTACCTTTTAACACGTTTTGGTGAGATTATATCACGCTTTAAAAAAAAAAAAACAACAACAACTGAATATTTTGAATGAGAAGTAATGTAGCAGTGGCGGGGTGAATTTTGGTGTGGCGCCCCGCCATGGAAGAATGAATGTAGCGGAAACCATGCTATAGCCTTTACATTTTACAGAGAAATAACAGATAAACCAAGACTGCAGCTCAGTCAATTTTCCTAACGGATAAACAGCTCTCGTTAATAGTTCAGCATGCTTTCACTTTCATGTTTGACATGAAACACACATTTACCAGTAGAAATGATAACATCCTGCCCTACTCATTATTCTCTCTTCATATAGCCATATATGCCTATTACATATCCATAATACACTGTGATCTAGCCTGGCTCGGATCGTTTTGCTTTCTCACTATAATTGATCCGCTTCAGAGTTAGTTTCAATCGAGCCGAGACCACCTCATTCAGGCAATCTCGGACCGATTGTTTTGGCGCAGATCTAAGCTCGATTGCTGGATTCACATATGCCAAATGAACCGCGCTAACTGGGGAAACACGCCAGGTTCCGAAACAAAATTCTAGGTGTGAAAGCATCCTTGTACTTCTGTATCAAGCGTGTGCATATGGTCCGGAGCAGCCTTTGCTGCTTCCTACGGTGACGCTGATGGGCACCTCTCAAAAAATTTAACTACACGTTTTTGCATGTCCACCAGTTCCCGCCTCTGAATGAGCAAGATTTAGCTACTTGTATTTGATTTGACTGTAAGATCAAAGTTAATATTTATTGTTGTTGTTTTTATACGTTACATTAATGGGATAGCTCACCTAGGGCTGGATTAATCACAAAGTAATCGAAATCGACATTCAGAACCCAATAGATCAAACTTTCCAAGGTCAATTTTTTCCAAGTACTTTTCCTACCGTGTGTGGAGTCACGTGACCCCGCTTTGTCAAGGCTAATTTATGCTTATTATATTATATTATGATTTATACTTATGAAATTCTGACATTACACTTCTGCCAAGCGCACGTGTATGGTCCGGCGCAGCCTTCACAGATCCGCACACCTCTCAAAAAAATTACCACACGTCACAACGACATGTAGCACAAGCTTTGTGATTGGTCGGTTTGGTAAAGGTGGGCATCACAGAGAGCCACGTATTAGGCAATGTGCGTTTAAATTTCAGTTGTTTACCATTGACTTTCAAGAACCGTAGACAGTGTGTTTACTTCAATTATTTTAAAATCAAGTGAGCATATGTAAGAATATTTGCCTATGAGGGCAAAAACATAAAATAAAAATAAACAAAATAATCGTTCATTAATCGTAATCGAGTTAAATTTGTTCAATTAATCGAGATTTTGCTTTTAGGCCAAATCCCCCAGCTCTACGTTCACCCAAAAAGGACATTTTACTCACTATTTATTCTCCCCCAAGTGGTTCCAAACATTTATAAGTTTCTTTTGTTGGAAGATATTTTGAAAAATGCTGAAAATGTGTAACCATTTCGTGTAAAAACGTGTAACCAAGCTTCAGCAGAAAAAACAAATATGACCAAAGTTGATGGTTACAGGTTTCCGGCCCTCTTCAAAATAACCTCTTTTGAGCTTAACAGAAGAAAGAAACTCATAAAGGTTTGAAAAGTTACTCAAACGCGACAAGGAAAACACTTATGAAAAGCTCATTTGAAAAAGATCACATTACCATTAGATTGCATATTCACGTAATTACAGGAAGAATTTACTAATTGATCCTTGAGCTAAACCATAATGTGTTCTCTGGCCTTGTCAGAATCAGTAACAAAAACAAAATGACGACCATCTGGGGAGTAACACTGACTTTTTTTCATTTACTTGTCAACTTGTTACTCATTTACTTGTCAATGCTGATGTTTACTTGCATTTGGCCAGTGTTATTTTAGGTCCTGCCATGTGTTGACAAGTACCTAAACCAACTTTTGTTTTCTCTTTTTATATTCATCAATTATGCACTTACAGCGCATGGTATTCTTCAACACAATGCAGAGTAAGACTAAAGTACAAGTAACTTATGTCTAAGACTCTGTTAGTCTTGTAACAAACTAAAAGAACACTTAGGATGGCGGGCACCCATAAAGGCACCAAAATGATTTTGAGACACAACCACGCAGTGCTAAAAGGCTTAATCTTTCCACTTGTGTCTGAATTCCATCGAGACCCTCAAAGGCCAACACCTCCACTCACTTCAGACGTAAATCCAGCTTGTTAAAATGAATAATCAATATTTTGGGCGGTCTGGCAGTGAGCTTTCACTAAGCCTACACACACTGATTTATTGTTGTGAATGAATTCAAAACATACATCATAGGTTCTGTTTCAAATCTTAGTGAGCCGCCTAGCTAGACAGTCCGTTTAGGGCTTTCAAACGTGTTAAATGAACTCTATCTAGACACCGCGTTAGATTTTGAGACACGGCCAATACAAAGCTAACTGTTAGCCCGTTAGCTCCGCACACATCAGTCGCCTCACAGTGGGTTAACAACAATTTCTCCTGACATTCGTCACTAGCATCCCTGTACGGGACGAACACGGTTTTTAACACTATCAACTATTTCTTCACAAAGACTTGGGTCTGTAATTAGTAAGTGATGAAAGAGTCTTACCGGCTCGGGATGACAGGGTAATGTCTCGCGCCTCGTGCCGTTTTCCCTCGTGCTGCTGCCTGCGCCGCTGCCTGTCTACTGAGTCTGACACACACACATACTCATACACATATACACACAGAAGCCCTGCTCGACCTGCATTGCTGCTCATACGTATTAAATATAGATTTCTGTGGGAATAAATCTGAACATAAAGCTGGCATAGAATAAAATATGAATAGAAAAATCTAGAAATAAAAAAGCCCTGACAAGTAACTAAAGGTTGAAGTATCCTACTGAAATGACTACAATTATTAGTTATACCAACTGGAAATACTGGTGGGAAATGTCAAAAAGCCTTTAAAACAGATTTTCTACATTTTAAGCTCAAATTAAAACGAAAATTGAAGAAACATTTATAAAAATTCCGTAAGTGACTCTGGACTACAAAACCAAGTTGTGGAGCACAGTTGTATTTGTGAGAATATAGTGGTTTCGGGTGGTTCAGAAGACACTAAAACAAGTTTTAACAGATTGCTACATTTTTGTTTGTTTGTTTTTATGATTGATGATAATAAATTTGCCTTTAAAAAATAAGTATTTTTTCATATTTCTAAAATTCTAATCTCATTACATTATATATAAAACAACTATGTAATCCATATAAACAACTATAGGAATAACTTACAGTTTAAATGCACATTTGTAAATAAACATACATTTTTGTAAAAAAACAAATAAAATAAAATAGCATGATAAGCACTTTGACAAAAATGTAGGAAATATTTTTGTTGCATCAAAAAGTGTGGTAATGATAAACATCCAACAAGCTAATCCAGCACAAATTAGTGCTTAAAATGTGACTAACAACAGTATTTGAACCTCATAAATTGAGGCTGCAAAAAGCTCCACATCTTGAGAAAAAAAAAAAAACACCCATTTTAATAGGCTGGCTATGGGCCTGTATGAGTGTATTTATTTTTCTTTTATGCCAAAAAAATAGTTTATTATTATAAATATTATATATGTAAGTATAAGAAAAACTAGGCTATTTTTGTTCAGTAATATGAATAGGTAAGAATTTAATTTGAACCCTCGGTTTGCAGCTTTTATCAATTGTGTATTGACCAAATATTGTGGTATTCTATCAAACCATACAACAATTGAAAGCGTATTTATTCAGCTTTTTCAGATGAAGTACAAATCTCAGTTTCATAAAATTGACCCTTATGACTGGTTTTGTGGTCCAGGGTCACATATTAGTCAAATACTACATTATAAATTATATAAAAATATAGCACTGATAAATATGAGGTGAATTAGCCTACATATAACTCACATGTTTATTCTTTTTTTTTCATTTTAGTTCCTTTATTAATCAGGTGTCATCACAGCAGAATGAACCGCCAACTTTTGTTTTACACAGCGGATGCCCTTCCAGCTGCAACCCATCACTAGGAAGCACACATACACTCTCATTTACACACATACACCATGGACAATTTAGCTTACCCAATTCAGCTATCGTGCATGTCTTTGGGCTGTGCGGGAAACCGGAGCACCTGGAGGAAACCCACACGAACATGCAAACTCCACAGAGAAATGCCAACTGGCCCAGGAGAGGCTCGAACCAGAGACCTACTTGCTCTGAGGCGACATCGCTACCCATTGTGCCCCCGCGCCACCCCCTCACATGTTTATTTCTGTGTAATTTTAGCTGTTTATTTAGCTGTTAACAGTTTTATGGGTTTTGACAATTAAGTTTTATGAAATGCTGTAGAATATTCTAAAACTTCAGCCACGTAATTCTGCTAAATATCGTTTATAGTCATGAAAAATAGGCTATGTTCATACATACAGTCAGAATTATTAGCCCTCCTTTGAGTTTTTGTTTTTTTTTTCTTTTTCTTTTTGAAATATTTTCCAATTGATGTTTAACAGAGCATTTTCACAGTATGTCTGATAATATTTATTTGTTTTATTTCGACTAGAATGAAAGCAGTTTTACATTTTTAAGAACCATTTTAAGGTCAAAATTATGAGCCCCTTTAAGCCCTTTTAAGCTGTATTTTTTTCAATAGTCTACAGAACAAACCCTTGTTATACAATAACTTGCCTAATTACCCTAACCTGTCTAGTTAACCTAATTACCCTAGTTAAGCCTTTAAATGTCACTTTAAGCTGTAGAGAAGTGTCTTGAAAAATATCTAGTCAAATATTATTTACTGTCATCAAAGATAAAATAAATCAGCTATTAGAAATGAGTTATTAAAACTATTGTGTTTAGAAATGTGTTGAAAAAAATCTTCTCGTCGTTAAACAGAAATTGGGGGGAAAACATAAACAGAGGGGCTAATAATTCAGGGGGGCTAATAATTCTGACTTCAACTGTAGTTATAAAATCTATAACATAAAACACAAATTTCCCTCAAACACCTTTTAACCTTTTAATGGGAAATCTACTGAACTGACGAGAATAACTGATCAAATAAAATAAATAGAAAGAGGATCTCTTATTTTTTTACACAATGCATAAATACTTTCTTAAAGAGACAAATTTGCTATTTAAAAAGTTTAACGACAGATATAAAGACCAATGAAGACATTTAACTCACCTTAAACAAATTTTCATCTTATATTACTACATTATTAAGAATAAAATAAACATTTGACACACTTTATTGTCATTCAAAATGTACCGATGTACACAGAACCATTTTTTGTTGCATCGGCAGTTTAAAAAACTAACACCAAACAGTAGATAAATAGGCAAAAATAGCGCAATAATTATCATATAATCTATAATCTTACCAATTAAATCAGCTCAAGGGACGTGGTTTCAGTGGTACAGCCAAAGCCAACTGACTAAACTCATCATATATCCTTTCCAGTTTATTGTAAACTCATTTACAGAACGAGGTAACCCAGTATCACCTTCTCACATGCTCTTAAAATTAAATATGCATAGTGACAAACCACCTGCAATTCAAACTCTCAGCAGGTCACCGTGATGCCCTTAGACACACACACAGACACACAGTGAACAAAGCAAACACTGTTGCTAGAGAACAAACACACACACACACTCACACACAAACACACAAACTGTTAAACACATATATTCCAGCGGCTTTACATTAAGCTCTGCAGATGCTTCGTGGCTGAATCAGAGACGTGCTCTACTCTTTCAGTGACCCTCATGAAATCACAATGGCGTGCTGATCCTCAGGTGAGAGAAGGCTTGATCACCTCTTTTCTTCAGCACTAGAATGACATGACACTGGATAGGGTGACTGAAGTCAAGTTGTGGTTACATTACCATGGAAAGACCATTCACACCTGCTGCTAACTAGGCTATGGTTAAAGTACAGTAGGCTATTTAAAGAAACATATATAAGAATAAATGATAACATAAAGGTAGAAATGAGTATCTAGTTTGTTTGTTTTTTTAGGTTGTGTGTCAGGTATTAATCCATAAAATCATTGTAATCTGACATTCATTTTTATTTTTTTTTAATAATTTTGGTTTTTCTACTTGTTTTATGGCAACACGGTGGCTCAACAGTTAGCGCTGTCGCCTCACAGCAAGAAGGTTGCTGGTTCGAGTCCTGACTGGGCCAGTTGGCATTTCTGTGTGTTTACATGTTCTCCCCATGTTGGCGTGGGTTTCCTCTGGGTGCTCCAGTTTCCCCCATAGTCCAAAGACATGCAGTAGGTGAATTGGGTAAGCTAAATAGGCTGTAGTGTATGAGTGTGAATGCGAGAGTGTATAGGTGTTTCCCAGTGTTGGGATGTGGCTGGAAGGGCATCCGCTGCATAAAATATAAGCTGATTAAGTTGGCAGTTCATTCCTCTGTGGTGACCCCTGATAAATAAAGGGACTAAGTGGAAAGAAAATGAATGAATGAATACTTGTTTTGTTTGACCCTTTGGTCAAGCACCCATTTGTGACTAAAGTGTTTGTTTTGTTTGCATTTTATTATTGAAAATTGCAATAATTACATTGAAACCTTCATAATTGAGATAATTCACACAAAAAATTCAAATGGTCATCATTTACTCACACCACTTCATAGTTTCATTTTTTTCTTCTGCTGGACACAAACAGATATTTTGAAGAAAGCTGGAAACTACGATAGACTTTCATTGTTTTCCCCCTGGAAGTCCAGGTTTACAGGTTTTCAGCTTTCTTTTAAATTCAATTTTTGCACAAAATTTTGGAACCACTTCAGGTCTGTAGCCAGGGGGGTTCATGTGGTTCAAAAGACCCACCCCTCACTGACAAAGATCCAGAATTTGTCCCAAACAGCTCATCTGTCCTATTTTGACTACAATGCCATCATATTAAGTGAAAATAACCCATCAAAAAGGTTTTAAAACCAAGCGGAATCCTCTGTTGGCTGTCGTGACTTTAGCTGAACAATGCAAACTATTGTTTTTCATGAGTCCACCATCCAGCTGCTAGAAAACATACAATTTGGTGTAAGTGAAGTCGTCTTTCGCTACTGTACTGTTTTTAAATAGGGAAAACATTTTACAAGTAACTTATATTCTAAATCTTGGACCTTGTTCAAACAAAAAATGACCAATAAAAAGGTGTGAAGCACCAAAAGCGGACCACATTAAAAATAATCTGAATACCAATTTGGCTATTGTTATTATTATCAATGGATTTTCAAATGTCCTTTATTTACAAGAGAGGCTAGAAAAATTGTAAAGCTTTATATTATTATTATTATTTTCATTCCATTTGTCAAATACTAACCAAGAAAAGTTAAATGTGCTGGCAAATTTGTTATTTATAATTTGCCTTTATTAATGAAAATAGGCTAAATTTGTATTTTAAAAAGTTTAACATTTTTTCATATTTCTTTATTCTAAATCTTTAAATATTAAATATTTTTGGTGCATCAAAAAGCGTGGTTATGATGACCGTCCGACAAACTAATTCAGCTAAATTGTGCATAAAATGTATTTAAATATTGTAATTAAATAGATTTCCCAGTGATGGGTTGCAGCTGGAAGGGCATCCGCTGCGTGAAACATATGCTGACTCAGTTGGCGGTTCATTCCACTGTCGCGACCCCAGATTAATAAAGGGACTAAGCTGAAAATAAAATGAATGAATGAATGAATAATTAAATAGAAAATGAGGCGTTTAATTGCAGAAAGGTCCACTTTTGAGAAAAAAGAACCACACCTTTCACCAGGCTGGCTACAGGCCTGACTTGAGGGTGAGTTTAGTAAATGGGGTATATATGCACACAGACTTTGTTTTCAGTCAGCCAGTCCCAGGGCCTCCAGTGAATTGTCATCCCATACAAAATCGCCACATACAAAAATAGCAATCTTCACTGCCTGGCTGAGATACGATATAAAGTGAGTATCTGACCAAACAAGAAGCACTGCATTTAATTATATTTGTCCGCATCTTTAAAATATGGAAATTAATTTTAACCCAGTATTTTCAATAGAGTTTTTGTGCTTGCCTCCTGCTAATGGCGGTGTTCTGTCGATTTGTCCTACATTATCAGAGTGTCCTACCTCCTATTCAAAAAGTAGGTAGCACATTTTGATGAAAAAACATGCTACCCATCAGATTTTGCTATGTAAATTTTAATGTGGAGTAGTGTGATATGAAGCTGTAATATCGTCCTAACCTACCTAATCCCTAACCCCAACCCCAGAACCTTTCAAATACAGTGTTGGTAGCATAATCTGATGGGTAGGATAAAATGTCAGGACAGCGGCTCCCACGGTTAAACGGTCTTTTGTCTCTTTTTACGCTTTAACAACTAAATGCTCAAGTCTATTTAACTGATTATATTTGAACTTCATTACAGTGTTGATGCTTTAATAGGAACTTTATAAAATTGAAAATAGTCACACAAACCTTTCACCGGAAGTTCATCATTGGCTGAAAAACACTAGCTGTGCATCTAGCCCATTTCGTTTTTGGGTGAACTATCCCTCAGTGACTGTGTAGGGCAAACACAAAGACAGTTTTCTAACTAGGACTGGAAATTAAAAGAGTTTTGACCTTAAAAGTAGAATTGAATGCAGATTGGGTTTCCAATTAAATGTAATTAATGACACAATGGCCTGTAATTATGTCAAGAAACCCTCAGACATTCTGAGAAACTGAACAGTCACGCAAGACACGTCTTTCTGTGTTCAAGAAATCTCTCTCTGCGTGATTAGTCTGCTTTGGAATGAATGCGTGGAAATAATATCTAATACAATATGATGTAATTATGAAATGACTGATAACCTCTCCGTTTATGCAGCAATTTTGTTCGGACAATCTGACTGGTCGAACAGGTTGTAGTCAATTGAGTGTGACCTGAAACACAATAATTGAAAAAACAGCGCCACCCTCTGGTAAAACAATAACCCTGTTCTACAAAAAAATAAAATAAAAATAAAAAACCAAGTGTGAAAACGAAGATTGTGCGTCAGTGTTTATTCGCCTTGTAATTTGTTTATTTACCTATTTATTATTTTAAACATTTGCTACATCTTATTTACACATCTGTAACATCACCATGTAGGCTGAGTATGTATGTATGTATGTATGTATGTATGTATGTATGTATGTATGTATGTATGTATGTATGTATGTATGTATGTATGTATGTGTGTGTGTGTGTGTGCATGTATCTACAGATTATGTGTGTGTTTCTCAAATAATTCCACCATGGCATATGTTACATTAGTCTCACTGGGGCTAATAATAATAATAATAATAATAATAATAATAATAATAGCCTAATAAAGATTAGTAAAAAAAGATTAAAGTAAACTGTAATTCAAGTTTTTGTTATTTGCTACAAACGTCACCTTACTTCATCCATATTAAGTTCATTCATTAATTCATTCTCTTTCTTTTTGGCTTAGTCCCTTTTATTAATCAGGGGTCGCCACAGCGGAATTAACCGCCAACCTATCCAGCATATGTTTTACGGATACTCTTCCAGCCGCAACCAGCACTGGAAAACCCATATAGTTATATAGCCTATTGAAAAAGACATGGCTTTTAAAAATAATTGTAATATAATAAGCCCTTGTATTTAGTTTGTTTGTACCGCACCTCTGTCATAATTTCCTAAGCCAACATAAGGCAACTTAGCCTATAAGATGCACATTGAGCAAGTGATACCTAAAACTACGCTATAATAGCCTACTAAAATATCTAGTAATTTTCGTTTATTCATAAACGCATAACCTTGTTTCCTAAAGCATACATCTATTTCTGCATCTTACTTTATTTTAAGATCCAGTGCAACATAGCTTAATTATTTGACTGAGAATGTTATAGACTGCATCCACAGACAAATAGTTATGTGGCACTGTGGTCTCTTAAAATACACTTTTCTACTTTATATAAACTAGAAAACGACTAAATTTGTATAAGACAATATTTGTGTTTAGTCACTTGCATACAATAGCAAATTGATATAAAACAGAAGCAAAAAGCCGGAGGCTACTTATTCGATAGGCTAAGAATTTCAAACATACCAGACATGTGTTTTCATTTTATTTAATTTACTGGATAGCAATAACGAAAAGTGATAAAATAATTTCGATAATGGAAATTACACGACAGTCCATCCTCCCTATACCTCTCTCTCTTTCTTTCTCTCTTTCCCCTCCCTCCTTCCTCGGCTTTAACAGCATGTCAGAGCCTGTGGGATGGAGTTACAGCGCATTGCTTTCCCTCTAGATGCTGCTCTGAGCACCTTTAATGAAGACCGCCGCATCTGTCCAAACTCCACAAGAGCCCTGAGTGACCAACAGACACCCCAAGCGCAAAATAGCTCTGCTAAAAGTAAACTTCACCTCCAGGACACCCCCAAAAAGATCTCCACACAGCCAAACTATGAAGCTCCAGTGCGTTTCTCTCCTCATCTGCGCTGTGCTCATTGGCGAGTGCTGCGGGTCTCGCCTGGACCGCTGGGTCAGAACTGGACTTCAGTACTTGAAGCTCAACCTGTGCCGGAGGGTCTCTTTGCCGGAGAGCGAGTGCAAGAAGATGTCCCACTTGCACCTGAGCGGGGTGGTCGTGTACGTGTCCGAGTCCGGTTCTGGGAAGGTGCTGGCGATCCTGCCGGATTCCTACTCGAGCGGCGCGCTGCAGTCCAAGCACAGCGGGTTTTCGGGAGACCCGAGCGCGGATGAGGAGAGCCGGACCAACGAGGATCTGTACCCCGGAGCCAGCGCACATGACGCCGTGCTGCTGCTCGACCCCAGTCCCGGAGAGAGTTTCGGACACCCGGTGGTTTTGTTCTACGTGGACTTCAACGTGACCAAGAAGAAATGCGCTCACATGGACGGCATTTATCTGGGTGAGTGGACCTTCTCTGTCCGATTTTAACTATTGCTACAAACAAACAAAAAAACAAACAAACAAACAAACAAACAAACAAACCTCGTTGAGATTGCGGTAACACTTCAGGTCACAATTCACGGTTTTAACAAACCATTAACTAACACTACTAGCTTAATAAACTGCTAATTAGTTGTTTATTAATAGTTAGTAAGTTATAACTTGGTTTAAAATTTTAGGTAGGATTAGGGATGCAGAATAAAATCATATTATACAACTACTAATGAACAGTTAATATCTAAAAAAACAGGCAGGTAATAAGCTAGTAGTTAATAGCATGAATTGTGACCTAAACTAAATTGTTACCGAGATTGCTGTTTTCTCGTTCTAAAGGAGAGTTCAAAAGAATGACTTTAGTCAGTTGTAGCCACCAGGTTTATACTGTAAATCTATAATAAATTAATTTATGCTAAAATTCCCTACTGAGCAAGAGAAAAAAAGTTTAAAAGCAGCTGTAATGGAGTGTAGAAAAATGTTAGTTGAGAAAAAAAGATAATAATGACGTTAAAGTAAAGTATGACATTAAAGTTAAGTTAAATGTTAATAGTTAAATATTAAATAAAGTTTCATATTAAGTCAGGCGGTTCATTCCGCTGTGGCGACCCCACATTAATAAAGGGAATAAGCCAAAAAAAAAATGAATCAACGTATAAATATTAAGTCAGCTGTCAGTGAAAATAGGTTATCAATAAATCGCTGCGTATTTATATGTGTGACACTAAGCTGTGTATATACTATATTGTTTAATATATTATGCACTCTTAGCTGAAGGACTATGGACTGGCCATCTAACATGATTCACTGTATGTGAGGCATAATACAAAACAGACTCATGTTTCAATAAGCTCTGACCCATGCCTGATGTTTTGACATGAATTAAAGCCAGCCTCACTGTAAAATCCCACCAGCAAGTCTTTTTAAAAGCCCTCCAAACCAAAACAATCTTGACAGTTTCCCATTATATTGTAGTAGTTGTGTTTTGTCTTGGTATAAATTTGCACTGTAAAAGGTGTGTTATGCATAAAACCTTTTATCAAGACACCTTGCTAATTATGTCATTATAATGACTGACTACAGCCTACTAATTACAGTAATGATGTGTATTTACAGCAGCTAATAACAGCACAAAATAATTACCTATAAGTAGCAAATGAACCCGAACATGAATAGTGCATGCTATATCTATTTAGACAACATACACTCAAATGCAGTGTAAAACTCGGGATGGGCAGTGAGTAATAGTAAAAGGGAAGCTTAATTAGACAAAAGTGATTTCAGAAGCACGCAGACACACAAAACTTGTTTAAATGAATACAAATCTTCCTCAGAAATGTCAATAGTTCATATAAAAAGCAAGTTTAGATGTGAATTCAACACTTCAGAATGGACTAAGGTCATCTGGCCTGTGACATGAAGCTGTGTGAGTTAGTCTGCAGTACTTCGGGCCACAGACACCCTGCAGGGAAAGTGGAGGGCAGACGCACGACTGAGCCAGAGTCATGCATTCTCAATAAGAGTGCTCAATAATTCATTCCTGACTGTGAGAGTTCAGTTCTTATCACTGGGTTCAGTGCCCAGCTGTGCCCCCAGTTCACTATAAGTCAAGCCCCCCTCTCCACCTTAACTGAACTTGAACATTTTGCACTGCTGCAAGAGATGTGAGAAAAACGGTGATGATGAAAGTTTATTCGACTGCATTTCTTTAGGTGAAAAACTTTATCAGTGACTGCTTTGAAGCATCAGATTGTTCACAAGATCACACTTAAAGCTGATGTAATGTAAATAAATAAATAAATAAATAAAAATGCTGGATTGTTTCAATCTAAATTTGGAGATAAAATATGTACAAACTTATCCATTGAATAAAAAAATTTATTTGATAAATATCAAATTAAAATTTAATTTATTTATTTATTTATTTATTTTAAAAAATATATATTTTAGCCAAAATGAGATTTAAATTACCCAGCATTGTGTCGATCCAAATTTGGGTAAAATATCTGACAAATTAACAAAACCAAAATATTTTAATAAAACTTTTATGAGTTTGTTTTTATTTTAGCAATTTAATTTAAATATTTAAATTCAATATATTAATACATTTTCCCCCAATTTCTGTTTAACGGAGAGCAGATGTTTTCAACACATTTCTAAACATAATAGTTTTAATAACTCATTTCTAATAGCTGATTTATTTTATCTTTGCCATGATGACAGTAAATAATATTTGACTAGATATTCATCAAGACACTTCTATACAGCTTAAAGTGACATGTAATGGCTGAACTAGGTTAATTAGGTTAACTAGGCAGGTTAGGGTAATTAGGCAAGGTATTGTATAATGATGGTTTGTTCTGTAGACTATCGAAAAAAATCGTAGCTTAGAGTGGCTAAAAATAATAAAAAAATAAAAACTTATTTTATTCTAGCCGAAATAAAACAAATAAGACTTTTGCCGGAAGAAAAAATATTATCAGACATACTGTGAAAATTTCCTTGCTCTGTTAAACATCATTTGGGAAATATTTAAAAAAGGAAAAAATAAATAAATTTAAAGGGGGGCTAATAATTCTGACCTCAAATGTATGTATATATATATATTTTAGGGGGTTTTCACCTTTAATGTACAGGACAGTGGAGGTTACAGACAGGAAAGTATTGGGAACAGAGGGAGTGAAGGGTTGGCAAAGGACCTCAAGCCAGGAATCAAACTTGGGTCACCGTGAGCACCATGGTGCTATATGTCAGCACACTTAACCACTAGGCTATTGGCAAGGACATATATATTTTTAATTACCTGTAGAATTTTTAGAGTGTGTCTTTCAAAATGTAAATGAGAAATAAGTATTACATATTGTATGTTTAGCATATTATTACTCGATTCAAAAGTTTGGAGTCAGTTAAAATTAAATAAACTAAATATAAAATTAAATATAATAAAGTTTAAAATTGGGGCGTCACGGTGGTGTAGTGGGTAGTACGATCACCTCACAGCAAGAGGGTCGCTGGTTCAAGCCTCGGCTGGTTCAGTTAGCATTTCTGTGTGGAGTTTGCATGTTCTCCCCATGTTTGCGTGGGTTTCTTCCGGGTGCTCCAGTTTCCCCCACAGTTCAAAAAAAATTGCTATAGATGAATTGGTAAGCTAAAATTGTCTGTAGTGTATGAGTGTGAATGAGTGTGTATGGATGTTTCCCATCAATGGGTTGCAGCTGGAAGGGCATCCGCTGCGCAAAAAAAATATGCTGGACAAATTGGCGGTTCATTCCGCTGTGGCAACCCCAGATTAATATAGGGACTAAGCTGAAAAGAAAATGAATGAATGAATGAAAGTTTAAAATTATTTTAAAAGACAATGCTGCATTTATTTGATCAGAAATAAAACAAAATTTAGGATAAGCAATTTCTATGCTATAAAAATATATGTAAATTATGTTTCAATTGCATTGTGTTTTAAATTGCATTGTATAATATTAATATTATATTTACATATTAAATATAAATAGGAATATTTCCTCAAAAAAACTTTTAATGTTGATTTTTATTGACATTTTTAATAGTTTAAAGAGATTTTTTGTCTATTGGTGTTGCAAATTAAGGTACAAAAACCTGACAATAAACTGCCAGAACATTTTCAGCTATTTTGTGGACTTATTTCTACATATATTACTTCTTATTCAATATATTGTTCCCAAAATGTCAATAAAAGTCCCTTTGTTAAACAGCAGAGTGAAAATTTCAACATCAAAAGTCGACAGAGCAGAGATAAAAGGCCCATAATGCAATTCATTAAAATGGATCAAGACACTCATTGTGTGTTCACTCATTCACTCATTCATTTTCCTTCAGCTTAGTCCCTTTATTCATCAGGGGTCGCCACAGCGGAATGAACCGCTAACTTATCCAGCATACGTTTTACACAGCGGATGCCCTTCCAGCTGCAACCCAGCACTGGGAAACACCCATACACTCTCATTCACACATACACTACGGACAATTAAGCTTACCCTATTCACCTATATAGCATGTCTTTGGACTGTGGGGGAAAGTGGAGCATCCGGAGGAAACCCACACGAACATGGGGAGAACATGCAAACTCCACACAGATGTGCCAACTGGCCCAATCAAGACTTACAGAACCTGTTAATTAACATTTTTTTTTGCAGTGTATTTTAATACATATTCAAATAAATTAATGTCATGAGAGCTGAATTTTCAGCATCATCACACCAGTCTTCAGTATCACAACATCCTTTAGGAATCATTCTAATATGCTGATTCCATACTCAAGAAACATTTCCCATCATCACCAATTTTGAAACCCGTTGCACTGCTTAAATGTTCAGAGAATTCTCTTAGAAATCCGCCTCAGGTTTTAGATTCATCTGTGGTAATTATGTAAATATATTTAAATAAACTCTCATTCTTCAAGACTCCACACGCATGTCCAGCCTCCAGCCTTTCTCAAACCAAACTGTTTCGAGAAATATATTTAGCAACTGGAGACCAAATAAAGCCCAGAAAAGGAAATAATGAGCAGAGCCATTAGAAATGATAAACAAAATACTCCGGTTTACACAAGAGCTCAAGGCATGTGCGACTCGGTTCAAATCTGGAAGCGTTTTCAACTCTCACTGTGTCCAAACTTGACCATCTCATCAGAAGATGTGGTGAGAATCAGAGGCTGGAATGAAAGCTGCGTTTAGTTGTTGCCAAATTTAAAATCAGCCTCTCTGTGTTTTTTTGTAATGGGTCGCTGGATATGAATGACTACAAAGAGAGAGAGAGAGAGACACTCATTAGATCTAAACTGTAAAATATATATATATATACCCGTAAATTAAGAGTTTTTCATGTTTTGTGGTTCACATTTTAAAATGTATGTGTTATTATGAATTGTATTATTGGACCATGATATTTCCTCTAACATTTAAAAAAAAAAGTTGAAACATTTGAGGCGACGCAGTGGCGCAGTAGGTAGTGCTGTCGCCTCACAGCAAGAAGGTTGCTGGTACTAGCCTCGGCTGGGTCAGTTGGCATTACTGTGTGGAGTTTGCATGTTCTCCGTGCGTTCGTGTGGGTGTCCTCTGGTTGCTCCGGTTTCCCCACAGTATAAAGACATGCGGTACAGGTAAATTGTCCGTAGTGTATGAGTGTGAGTGAGTGTGTATGGATGATTCCCAGAGATGGGTTGCGGCTGGAAGGGCATCTGCTGCGTAAAGCATGTGCTGGATAAGTTGACGATTCATTCCGCTGTGGCGACCCCGGATTAATAAAGGAACTGAGCCGAAAAGAAAATGAATGAATGAATAAGACATTTGAAAAAAAAGGAGAGAATTTTATTTACATTTGTAATAGTTTGAAGTGATATATATTCCCTGTATTGGTGTTGTAAATTATGGTGTACTGAACTTTTTCCTTGTTTTTAATGGACTATATATTATGTCTTATACAATTTATCGCTATTAAACCACACTGAACTGAGCTAAACTGAACTGAACTTAAACACTACAAAATGAACTACACTGTTTCTATTTACTGTGACCTTTTATGTGAAGCTGCTTTGACACAATCTACATTGTATAAGCGCTATACAAATAAAGGTGAATTGAATTGAATTTAAACTACTAAACAACAATTTGTCACCTTAAACTACTAGTTGAATTTTCAAAAATTGTGCATTTACAAAGTGTGCCTCATACAGGTTGCATGTTAAAAAATAACTTCACCTGTCAATCGTACACACCTTCTCATATTTTGTGGTTCATGATTTTTCATTTATTTATGCTTTTGAATTTCATTATGGGACCTTGATCTTTCCTTCTACATTTTTTATGTTGAAACATTTGAAAAAAGAGACTTTTATTTATATTTGTAATAGTTTGAAGTGATTTATATTCCATGTATTGTTGTTGTAAATTACGATACTGTACTTTTTTCTTTATTTTATGCACTATATATTATGTCATTCAATATACTGCTGTAAACTACTATAATTTCAATAAAAGTCACTTTGTTTGACTGCCTCACACAGGTGAGTGGGCTTGACAAGCCACCTGTAGAAATTCTTCTATCTCTATCTAAAAAAACACTCCGTCTCATTAAGCTTCCTGCACACTGAATGCGAAATGTCCGCATATTAAAAAATAAATTCAACCTCACAATAGCTACGTTTCCATCCACCTATTTTTATGCACATTTTAGAGATGTGCATAAAAAAATGGGTTGATGGAAATGCCAAGACGCACACACTATTTGAAGATGCACATAAATCATGTATGTGCATAACTGAGTAGGATGAACTTTTTATACAATGAGAAAAGATGCATGTAAACTGCGATGGAAACACTTTAAAAACACATTAAAAAAGTGAAATGTGATTTTCTTATAAGAGATCATGTGATGATAAAAATGTGTGAATGGACAAACCAGCCGGCTGAGCACATGGTAAAACATCTAAAATGTAGTTTTAGTCATTCTAAAACATCTTAACCATTTCAGTGTTAGTGTTAATATATTATTAGTCAACTCCAGAATTGTCAAGAGTGTCTGTGCTCCGTGTCTCATGCCTCCAAATGCCACCACGCGTTCATTGCTTGTAGGCATTTGTCTTCTGAGGCGCAAGTAAGTTATTAAATAAAGAAAAGATTCACACAGCTTCTCCTACTCTCCTAAACCCTGTTTAAATTCAAGGATTGAGTGCATGACAATTTTTTAAAGTTTGAATACAAAAAAAGCATACTGAAATTTCAGACTTCACTGTGCACAGACCTTTACTGTAGCACTCAATTCTATTCAATTCAATTCAATTCACCTTTATTTGTATAGCGCTTATACAATGTAGATTGTGTCAAAGCAGCTTCACATAGAAGGTCACAGTAAATAGGAACAGTGTAGTTCAGTTTGTAGTGTTCAAGTTCAGTTCAGTTTAGCTCAGTTCAGTGTGGTTTAATAATCACTACTGAGAGTCCAAACACTGAAGAGCAAATCCAACGATGCGCAGCTCTACAGATCCTGAACCATGCAAGCCAGTGGCGACAGCGGAGAGGGAAAAAAAACTTCACTAAAGGCGGAAGTGAAGAAAAAAAACCAACACTCTCCAACATTCTCCAACACTCCCTTTGTATAATTAGCACTTGTTGTGTGTATTGCCTTTTCATGTTGAATTGCGGAATGCCTCCTCAATTTTGGGTCACTTTGGACAAAAGCATCTGCTAAATGACTAATTGTAATGTAAATGTAGAAAAGCCCCATAATGCAATTCATAACCGCTGAAAACAATGAAAAAACAAACAAACAGTGAATCACAACACACAGAACACGTTCAATAATGGATATTTTTTTTTACAGCGTACTAATGCTGTCTTCCACCCCACATTGCCAAATCATGGCCAGCCAAGGAAACCTTTAAACAATTTGAGTTGTTTAGTGAAATGGATTTATAATGGCTTGTGATTACACCTCCTTGCGCTGCTGTCTAATTCAGGCTTCCGCAGCGTGAAGCTGATAAAAATTGCCTGCCGTCTGAAGCTCTGCTGCAGTCCTGTCTAGCGTGCAGCATGTGCTTGAATGGATAGTCTGCAGTTATGGCGGATTACTGAAGGAATGCACGCTGTTCTGCCAGGTCCGATGCTATGCCTGTTTAAAAGTCATTATTAGTGCTTGTTGTGAAAGGCCGGTTTCTCTTTGTCACTCTCACAGGGTGGAAACTGGCATTGCAGGCACATCTTTCTCATTAAGGCCAGGTGGATGATATAAAACCTGGACAAATGATGCTGATGGCTCTCATTTATCCAAGTCACAGGACTTTTATGCAGATTTATGCTCCGTTGGATGCAGAAAGTACAATGCTATTAAACTAAACTTAACTAAACTAAACTAAACTAAACTAAACTACACTACACTACACTACACTACACTGTTAGGGAGTTATGCTTAAATACAGTGTGACCCCAAAACATAAGTGTTAATTTTTGGAAATTGAGATTTATACATAATCTAAAAGTCTCCATTGATGTATGGTTTGTTGTAGCCGAGATACATTTGAAAATCTGGAATCTGAGCCTAAAAAAATCCAAATATGAAAGAAGTCATCTTTGGAGTTGTTCATATGAAGTTCCCAGCAATGCATTACTAATCAGAAATAAAGTTTTGATATATTTATGATATACAAAATGAAACACGATCTTTACTAAATATTCTAATGATTTTTGGCATAAACGCAAAATTGACCCTTTTTGCTTATATTATTGTTGGGTATTCCTACAAATATACCAGTCTAACTTCAAAAGCTGCTTGTTTGTTTTGGTCACAAATGATTTTGACTACTGTTCACAAATGATTTGAATTCCTTTAAACATCTAGAACTGGAAAAAAACCTGCAAAAAGATGACACTTTCCATTTTTGTGCCACAATTATATTTGCAAAAGTGATTTTATATAAATGAAGTATCTACTTTAACCATCCTGTTGTGTTCACCTTACTTCCCTTAGTGTTCCCAGCCCAAACTGACTGGTCCGTTTTAACTGCTATAAAAAAAAAATATATATATATAATTTATGCAACATTATTTAGATGTGAACAATGTCTCAAAGTAGTGTTTAACATGCATTTATTGAGTTAGACATAAAAAAGACATGGTGTACAGTATGGAGATGTTTTTTGTCTGATGGATAAATGCAGTCTAGATACCCATTTATTTCCTATGGTCGTCACTTTAGACAGGGATCACCACAGTTGTAACAAGGTTTACTAAAATGCAATAAAAGAGGTGATCATCACTTTTATATGCTCAAGTGCATAATATGGAGGATATCATGAGGCAATAGGATGTAAAACACAATATTTATGAGTGTTTTACATTGTAAATCAGTCAGATTTGACCCGAACACAACAGAAAGGTTGAAGTTTTTACTTTTTTTTGAAGTTAAAAGTATCTACTTAAACCTTTGTTGAAATAAAATATCAAAATATAGATGAAGAAAATGCTATACTACGTTACTGAACATAATAGAACAAAATATTTTTTTATGTAAAAACAAATGTTAAAAATGTATGTATTTATTGCATGTATAAAATGAGATTATACACAATTGCATTATATTTTAGATGATTAAATGCTTCTTGCTGACACGTGTGTAAAAAAAGCCTTGCGGTTTGAAAGATAGTGACAAAGTATGATTTAAAACGACAATTATTTAGTGTTTTGCAGCTGCTTCCATATGGTTATTTTAATTGATCATCAAATGATTATTGCACCTAATATGCCTGACAGGATACTATGTAAACCCGTCACACTTAAAGGAATGGGTGACCCCAAAAATGGAAATTCTACAATTCAAACTTTCTCCACTTATTCTAAACCTGTTTGAGTTTCTTTCTTCTTTTGAACAAAAAAAAACCAAGAAATTTCTCTAATACAATAATCTTTGATTAGATTCTTGAAATTCTTGGATTTCTCCTTCATTCTTGAGTCGTAGTGAAACTGGAAAAAACATGTAGGGCGGGGCTTGATTTTTGTCTATTGGGCTTGATTGGATCACTGTGGTTTGCTATTGGTAAGTCTCATGAGAGTGACAGTTTGTCCTGCCCTCATACTTACAAACATCAATGTCATCGTGAGGAATTATTTTGACTAAAAATATGACGGTACATAAATTAAAAAAATATATAAATATGCATAGATAACAACAACAACACAGGCTCATTGTGGATACGTTCCCCTGTCTACATTTCTGTAGAGTGCGAATTATGTGGCCAGATGTGCGTCTGGCTGAATTTTGTCTTTAAAATGATGGATACTGGGCGGTATGATGCTGCTGATGGCTTCTGTTCCTTTTTGCGCTTCCAGCTCACCGCCTACCTCTGTATTTACGGCTTTTCGGCTGTTACCAATTTGCCCAGTGGCTCGCCGTGTACGTCGGTGGACTTGGGACGTGGAGCAGAGTTGACAGCAACAACAGGGGCTGTTTCTCAATAGCAAGTATGCAAAGTTTGCATACAAGGTAGGGTACTTCTTCAAATGTAACGGCAGTGTTCACTGTACATTAACAATAAAATGATTTAATTATAAAAAGCACGACCTTATAATTAATATTATATTGATATTATAAATCAATATTTTTGATTTAAGAAATTAAAAACCTAAATCACAATAAATGTGAATTAAAATGTGTTATTACACACAGATTAATCAACTACAATGGACATTATACAAGTATAAAGTACAAGACGTAAACAATAGGAAATAAAGATAACGTTAAGCTATTTGGTACGTTAAACAAAGACAAATGTCGTACAACACGGTAACATAATTTAAGACAAATATAAAACGTAACAAAATAACACTGCCAAAATAATACACCTAAGAACAAATACTCGATTTATAAGACCAAAAACTCTGTTAGATATGAACAACATGTATTAAATATTATGTTTTAACTACAATGGAGAGATGCAATCCAGTGGTACATCTGTGATGGACTGGCCAATTAAAGCTGCTCTCAGCGGGGGAGGTGATGACGAAGCTCCCGCTGGCAGGCTGGGGGTCAGAGTCCGCATAAGCTGGGGCACATCGCCAAAGATGCGCTATTCTTATAAATAAACTGCCAATTCGAGTTTAAAACAACTAAATTCTCACATCTTTAAAACTCTTAAAACTTTATTTTGTGACACAGTAAAGGAGTATTTTTAAAACCCGGCCGGTTTTCTCCTCCACCAATAGCTTTTGCTGGTTAGGCTGCAATAAATTCGCAAGTTCGCACAAGTCACCTCTGTATGTATCCTTGGGAAAGAGGGAGAGCAAGTACATGTCCGGGAATTTTATCTGTACTTGGCAAGATGTGAACTTTGAATTGAAACAGTACTTCGGCGACGGTTGATGATGTTTCATGATAACAAAAGAGCGCAAGTACAGAAAAAAACGCATATTGAGAAACAGCCAGGGTTCGAGTCTGGCAAAGAACGGTTCCAGAAACCAGGTAAAACAAAAGAAAAAAATTAAATAAACGAATAAACAACAGTCTGAAAATGTGGTGAAATCATGCAGCTGAGACAGCTTTTCTTTTTCGAGATTGCTTTTGAAAACACTATCGGTTGGGTTTAGGGAAGTGGGATGGGTGGGTTAGTCAGTAAGTCGACAGCAAACTGGCCTGGTTTATACTGGCCAGTGTATATTGTGCCCTCTGGTGGATTTCCACAAGAGAAATTTGAGATCATCAAAAAGCGTACACGTCAGCCTCTGGTGGATTCACAAAAAAAAAATGAGCAGACGTACCTCCGGTTACATATTTCGCTGTCCCCAGAAATGTAGGCAGGGGCACGTATCCACAATGAGTCTGGGTTGCAACAACAAACAGCAGTACTCCATTAAAAAGAGTTATTTTTAATTTCACAATCTAACCATTTCATGCCACGTCTCTACAGGAGAGGAGTGCCTGACGATGGCTGTGAAAACGCGCTGTCAGAACCAGCTGAAGCGGAGGAGGAGCCGCAGTGACCGCATGGCGAGCCGCTTGAGGGCCCGCAGGAGTCCAGTGGGCAGGACGGCCCGCATGGAGCACAGCAGTGGCCTCTGCGAGATTCACTTTCTCCCTCTAGTTGTTGGAGTGAAAGATACCAACCGAACCCAACGCCTACGCTGTGTAGGTGAGTCATCTGAGGTGGTTCAACCGGCTTAATTATCTCTGGAAGTCTAGGAAGAAGCAGTAACAATGAGCTGATTATGATGTATAATTATCCTACTTTGAGTAGGAATTAGAGCTTATTATAAAGTCTTGTGAAGTGCTTTGAAATAGGCATTTTTGTTTGATTTGTGGCGTAATTTTAACTGAAACAGGAAGACAGGGCGGGACATAAAACAACCTCTACCCTTTTAAAAAAATAGCTAATGGACCCTTTTTACAAACCTGTTTTGACGCGGTCTTCAGCATCTTAAATCCTTGAAAGTTTTTAATATTTAGATTTTTAAACAAACGTATGAACATTTATATGAATTTATGTGTGTAGTATATCATCTTTGCTTCAAATGACAAAAAACAAATAACCGCTTGTGAGAGGCGTTTCTGATATGGGGCAGGACAGTAAATTTGACATTATTCTCTCTTCTAGCTGCAGTCATCAGTCTCACACAATTTTTTTTCCTTTTTCGCAAAGTCTTTGTAATATCCTCGTGGAGTTTTTCTTTAATTATTTTAGCAAATAAGATTGTAAAAAAATATTTGATTTCCCAAATATGACGACTTCCACTACTGAGAAAGCCAGAAATGTGAAAAGGGTCTATAGTATAGGTGGGCATAGATGAATTTTTTTAAAATCTAGATTAATATCACTATGATCTTGGAATTAATCTAGATTAAAATGGCTCATTTGAATTCTGCTGAAGGCATTCAGAATATGTGGGCTACCCAAATAATGACTAAAAGTAAGTCTTTGTGAAAGGGCTTCTCAAGCCAGGTGGTGCATTAGACCAGTGGCTCATCTCCTGTTTCCAAAGTGCATCACACACTGCTTGAGAAACTGATCTACTATGATAATTGGTGATGGAAATAAATTATGTTCAGTAAGATGTATTTGTGTTCATTATTCAGTTAAACATGAATTTTGAACTGTAGGCCTACATCAGCTTGAAACAGCAATTTTTTTAATTACCTAAATCCGACTAAAGTCATAACTGAACTAAGCAGAAATGGAATTAAGACATGTGGAGTATGCATATATTAGTGGCATTATTGAAGTAAACAGCACAATCAAACTATTACCGTCATGTAGGACCACACACACACAGACATCGCAAAAGGCATAAGTTTTTTCTTTCCATTTGGCATGCGTTATTAAATTCCATAACACTCTCACCAGTCCTTACTCCTTATTTGCGCCTAATACTCCAGTTTGTCACGGGGGCATGAATGAAATGTTCATGAGTGAATGTGAAACTGTCAAACTGCAGTTAAAATTACAGGAAACTCTTACATGAAAGCACTTCACGTAAACACCTTAGTTATATTATTGTCTATCAAGGCAAATAAGTAGATTACTGATGTCCATGTAAACGTAGTCAGTAGTGTCTTCAAAGTAAGTGAAAGATCTAGAAGGGCATCCTGCTGATTTGATTCAGAAGGGCACTTTTTTGTCAGACAGCTCACCAGCTCACTTTCATTCACCGTCATTCATTTTAGAAAGCACCCGGTCCATTTTATTTGTATGTTTTACTCAAACACAGAAACTCTACAGGTGCCTGATCGTTAGATGTGGAGTTAACATTAATCAGATTCACTCTAGTGAACTGTATCCATGTTAGCACCTCACGTTTGATGTGGTAGTTTCACAGTAGGATAAACACAGGTTCGAAGACTCGTTCTCGTCACCTACAGTGCAATTCAGCCAGGTATACATCAGCGCTAAAATATCAAGGTGAAAGTCATCATAGCTTGCGTAGAATAGACCCAGCTCCCAACTCAACTTTGAGAATAGATTAACGAATATATTTCGAATAGATAAAAAAAAAAAAATTTTTTAAATCGCCGGAGTCTTAGAGTCTTGCGTTAACGCAGTATGTTAACACCGATAAGGGCCCACCACTAGTCTATAACTTTTCGTTTGATCACAGATCTGCCAGTGTGAGTGCTTGAGCACAAGCACATATAGAAATAACATATTGAAGGGGGCGGGACATGCCAGATACCAGAGAGCATTTGATTGGTCTGCAGATTTGATGAGAAACTGAAGTATGAGGTGACATCAGAAAATCATTGATGAGGCCATGAAGGCCCAAACTTTTTCTCATCAAGGGTCAAAAACCAAACTTGATTGAGGGACATGAGCCGAAGATAGAGATTACAGTTGCCATGGATAATTTCCTCATTTATTTTAAAACAAATAGAAAACATTACTTTAATCATATTAACTAATACATTATGTATATGTTTACATTTTATAATGAACCTATTATAATGAAAATAGAAGAATTCAATTCATAACACAATGGAGTTTGTCAAGCTGCACCTGCCTTTTTCTTGATTTGCTCACCGATGACTTCTGAAATGTGCTCTATCCATTGAGCAACAGTTAGCTCATAAAAATCTGATCATTTAATTAAAATATGTTTTTGTAGCTTAACAATAGATCAAACATACGAAAGGTTACTGTATGCTAAAATTAGAAATGACAATGTGTAATGTAATGTGTGTTCATATAGCCTATTTATTGTATATGGCTATACACCCAAAGCGCTTCACAATCATGAGTTGGGGGGGGGGGGGGGGGGGGGGGGGGTCCTCTCCACACCACCACAAGTGTGCAGCATCCACTTGGATGATGCGACGGCAGCCACAGGACAAGGCCGCCAGTGCGCTCACTACTACACTACCTATAGATGGAGCGGAGAGACTGTGATTGAGCCAATTCAGTGGATGTTGATGATTGGGAGGCCATGATGGTTAAGGGCAGAGAGAGAATTAAGCAAGGACACCAGGGTTACACTTCTACCCTTAACGAGAAGTGCCATTAGATTTTTAATGAACACAGAGTCAGGACTTCGGTTTATCGTCTCATCGGAAAGACGGTGTATTAAAGACATTAGCCCCAACATTCTGCCTCTCTTCTCAGAGGTGATGGAGGGCCGAATCAAAGGTTATCATGGGCCAACTTTGGCCTGTGGGCCCTAGTTTGGTCATCTCTGATTTAGGCGGAAGTGACGAACTTTCACAAATGTGGTCTTTCAAATAATATTTTCTTTTTATGAAGTCTCTCAAAGCTTTGAAAAATGTAAAGCTCTAATGTAAGTTATTATGAATCAGTATTTGGCGTCTTATGAATGTCTTCCATTTTGTTTCTTTGAATTTCAATTATCTTTGGAACTTTTGTTTTTGATGCCTGATTTTCTTGTAACTGTAAATGACTAATGCACAATAATACAAAAGGAAGTGACAAACTGCAAGCTTTGGATGTTTCTATCTTCTAAACGCCTATTGTCACTGTTTTAGAGCACACCAGCTTATAAATATACTTAAGACAAACATACTGATATTAATATCAATTTTTTTTTATTTTGCAGTCACAGGGACTTAAAATTAAAAGTCCTGCTCTATTTTTTTCTACCAAGATTAAAGCGATAATGTACCCCCCAAAAATTAAAATTCTGTCATTTACACATCTTCCACTTGTTCTAAAGCGATCTGAGTTTATTTCATTTGTTTAACACAAAAGACGTTTGGTAGAATGTTGAAAGCCAGTAGACTTTAACTTCTTTGACACTTTATTAGGCACACCTGTCCAACTGCTCATTAAAGCAAATTTCTAATCAGCCAATCACATGGCAGCAACTCAATGCATTTAGGCATGTAGACAAGGTCAAGACGATCTGCTGCAGTTTAAACCGAGCATCAGAATGGGGAAGAAAGGAGATTTACAGTATGTGACTTTGAATGTGGCAAGGTTGTTGATGCCAGACGGGCTGCTCTGAGTATTTCAGAAACTGCTGATCTACTGGGATTTTCATGCACAACCATCTCTAGGATTTACAGAGAATGGTCCTGTCTTTCTGTGGGCGCAAATGACTTGTTGATGCCAGAGGTCAGAGGAAAATGGCCAGACTGGTTTGAGCTGATAGAAAGGCAACAGTAACTAAAATAACCACTTGTTACATCCAAGGTATGCAGAAAAGAATCTTTTGTCGAACCTTGAGGCGGATTGGCTACAGCAGCAGAAGACCACCCTGGGTACCACTCCTGTCAGCTAAGAACAGGAAACTGAGGCTACAATTCATACAGGCTCACCAAAATTGAACAATAGAAGATTGGATAAATGTTGCCTGGTCTGATGAGTCTTGATTTCTGCTGCGACATTCAGATGGTAGGGTCAGAATTTGGCATCACAAACATGAAAGCATGGATCCATCCTACCTTGTATCAATGGTTCAGGCTGGTGGTGGTGGTGTAATGGTGTGTGGGATATTTTCCTGGCACACTTTGGGCACATTAGTACCAATTGAGCATCGTGTCAACGCCACAGCCTGCCTGAGTATTGTTGCTGACCATGTCTATCCCTTTATGACCACAGTGTACCCATCTTCTGGTGGCTACTTGAGGCAGGACAATGCACCATGTCATAAAGTGTGAATCATCTCATACTGGTTTCTTGAACATGTCAATGAGTTCACTGTACTCAAATGGCCTTCACAGTCACCAGATCTTAATCCAATAGAGCACCATTGGGATGTGGTGGAATGTGAGATTCACATCATGGATGTGCAGCTGACAAATCTGCAGCAACTGCGTGATGCTATCATGTCAATATGGCGCAAAATCTCTGAGGAATGTTTCCAGTATCTTGTTGAATCTATGCCACAAAGCATTAAGACAATTCAAGGCAAAAAGGGGTCCAACCCGGTACTAGTAATGTGTACCTAATAAAGTGGCCAGTGAGTGTAGCTTCCTACTATGGAAGTCAGTGGTTACCAGTTACCAAAAATCTAAATTTATTTTAGTGAGGAAAAAAAAAAATAATAATAATTCTTTGCCAATATCGGCAAACGTCCTAAATATATTGTAAAATACATGATGCTTATTTGTAATGTATGACAATTGCTGTGCACAGCTATTGCAGGAAAACCGTTTTAAATTTAGCAGGTGATCATGTCATGCAATGAATACTCTGTTCTAACTGGTGTGATTGTACCCTTTAGTCCTCTGCTCGAAAACCCACCCACCAAAAGACAAATCTGTCAAGCAGATGCCATCAATCCCAGCTGATTTACATGCAGAGAGCAGTTTTATTAGATTTTATTATATATATATATATATATGTATGTATATATATATGTATGTATATATATATGTATGTATATATATATATATGTATGTATATATATATATATATGTATGTATGTATATATATATATATATATGTATGTATATATATATATATATATGTATGTATATATATATATATATATATATATATATATATATATATATATATATATATATATATATATATATATATGTATGTATGTATGTATATATATATATATATGTATGTATGTATGTATATATATATATATATATATATATATATATATATATATATATATATATATATATATATATATATATATATACACATACATACACACACACACACACACACACACACACACACACACACACACACACACACACACACACACACACACACACACACACACACACAGTACTTTTATGTGTGCTTAAGCCTTACTGGAATGATCACGCACTCGTAAGGTGTTCAATAGTGAATACAGGTGTAAAATGTTTTGGTCTATTTTTGACCACTTCCAAAGATAGTTGAACACATTGGCTTGGACTGCTTGCACATTGTAAATTCTCATGTGGTTCAAAAAGACCACCAAAGCTTCACCAACTAACATATTCCTTAAGAATTCCTGTGTTGTTGAAGCCAATACTCTGACAGAAAACATAGAAGGCACAATATTCTCATTGCGGTCTTGATTTAAACCCAAGATAACTCTGATTCAGTGCAATTTTACAGCTATCAGAGCTGAAATGAATGTGGCTGCCCTGTTATGGATCTTCTGTGGTTTAATTTCTAGGTCATATTTGAACTGCACGAGACTCTTTTGTAGTCTTAGCTGGAAAGATCAGAAAACCTTTGGAAATCAGGAAATGGGTCTACAGTCGACAAAAGAGAATTTGTGTCTTGGTTCAACAAACATATCCTTATACCAGGTGTAAACAGGCTTCGAAGCTGTCATATTAATGAAGTTGCACCTCATTCACAATACAGCACGCTGATTGGTTCGAACGAAGTCTTTCTCATTAATTAATACTGAAAACTCAAAGACGTCATGTTGTACCGGCCAGTACAGACATCCAGTCTACACGCTGGAATTTACACAAGGATCTAACCGCTGTGACGTAATTTCAACTTTTTTTCAAACCAAAAGAATGAATTTGCCCGAAATGATGCAAAAACAACTAATTTTTACTTTTTTTTGTTAAATATATGTGTCTTGATATAACTGATTCATCTTTGTCATGAAGACAGTAAATCATATTTTACTAGATGTTTTTCAAGACACTTCTATACAGCTTAAGGTGACATTTAAAGGCTTAACTAGGTTAATTAGGTTAACTAGACAGAAAAAAATAGCTTAAAGGGGCTAATAATTTTGACCTTAAAATGTTAAAAAATTTAAAACTGCTTTTATTCTAGCCAAAATAAAACAAGTAAGACTTTCTCCAGAAGAAACAATATTATCAGACATACTGTGAAAATTTCCTTGACCTGTTAAACATCATTTGGGAAATATTTAAAAAAGAAAAAAAATTCAAAGACTTCAACTGTATATAGGACTCAGCATCTCAAAAAAATGTGTTTTGGCGTTTCATGTCCTTTTAAAGGGATAGGTCACACTAAATTTCAAGATTCTGTCATCATTCACTCACCCTTTACTTGTCATAAACCTGTTTGAGTTTCTTTTTCTGTTAAACACAAAAGAACATATTTTGTAAAACGTTGGAAACCTTGACTATGTTTATTTGTCCTACTACAAGTGTCAAATGTTACCAGTTTTTAACATTCTTCAAAATGTCATCTTTTGTGCTTAGTGATTAAAAAAAGAACCCCATACAGGTTTAGAATCACTTCAGTGTGAGTAAATACTAATTTTGGTGAACTAACACTTTAAAAATAGAGATTTATGTAGTGAACAGTTCTTAAAAGAACCATTTGTTACCATATGAAGGATCCAAGAACCTTTGGAACAATGAAAATTTTCCATGGATGTATTTCTTAATGGAACCATCAATGCCATTAAAGAAATTTAGTTTTAAGAGTGCTTAATACAAGAAAAATGTACTTGTAGAACATTATGACAATATTATTAATTACTTGCCATAAAAACACTAAAAATAGCAGTAAAGTGTCATTGTATGGCGTTTCTGTTCATATAATTATAAAACAATCAAAACACAATTTATATATTTGAGCTATTGCAGGTAGTAGAACAATTTTGTTTATTAAAATGTGGCATTTGCAAATGACTGCTATTCATAACAGCTTTTGTTCAGTCATTTTGGATGGTCTAATAATTGGTAATTATAAGATGACATGAATAAAAGTGGGGCCACGTTAACAATGTCTATTCAGAATGTTAATATACAAAAGGCCAATTTTGTAAAATCAATAGTGGAACAAGCTTTTTGTTTGTCACAATGGAGAATTTGTATGAGCTTAATGTGAAATCTGCATGGGATATCATTCTTGGAAAATCTGCTGAACACTGCAGAATGTGATCACAGCCTAATTTACACCACAATATTCTATGATTTGTAATTTCTCATCAAGGTATTGCATCAAAAGGTAAACTACTGTCATTTTTAGCTACTAATAGTCTTCTCTCCCACAATGTAACAGCATAAAAGTGTATGATTTCAAATCTGAAGGGCAAGTTATTGTATAAAGATGGTTTGTTCTGTAGACTTTCGAAAAAAAGGGGCTTAAAGGGGCTAATAATTTTGATCTTAAAATGTTAAAAAAAAATTAAAACCTGCTTTTATCCTAGCCGAAATAAAACAAGACTTTCTCCAGAAGAAAAAAGATTATCAGATATACTGTTAAAATGTTTTCAGTTATTCGAGTTATCACTCGCGACACAACATGAATGCAGCATAAATGTGTGATCACATTAACACTAATGTGTTTTTATTTTCATAGGTTAAAAAGCGGCGAATTTGTATAACCAATGTGAAAATATGCTGAAAATCAATACATTTTGCAGCTTAACATTTCACATCATTTAAAAGGATAGCTTACTCTAAACTGAAAAGTCACCATTTACTCACTATTCACCTACATCACAAACCTGTTTGAGTTAGCCATTTTGAAAAATGTGTGTAACCGGTAATCATTGACTTCCATTGAGGGTGTTTTTCCTATTATGAAAGTCAATGTTTACTGGTTTCCAACATTTTTCAAAATATCTTCTCTTGTGTTTAACAGAAAAAAAACAATCTCAAAGGTTGGGAACCAGGATGAGTAAATCTTGCTCATCAATAATTTTTGTGTGAGCTATCCCTTTAAGTGTTTATTAAGGTAGGACAATAAATCAAACATCAAATATAAAAACACATCGAAAAGGTACTAATATGAACTAATAAGGACTCTTTAAATGTAAACGTGTCTCTTTCGTAAGCTAGTTATCAGTGACGAAAAGTTTTCAGGTCTGAAAATGACTACAAAATAAAGCCATTCTTCCTCTACATTTGAACTCTGCTCAACTAAAAACTAAATCATGCCAATAACATTTGCCGTAGATCATCCAGACTTTGCCAGATGCCCGCAGCCTTTGCCTCTGACCAGCCCCAGTGTGCCCATCTCCAGCTGTGAGCTCAATAAAAACACCCGCCGGTGCCATCAGCAACGCCTGGCCACACACCTGTCCTGCCGCCTCTACCAGACCTGTGATCACGCCGTTCTCCTGTCAGGTACTCAAAGAGCTCGTTTGTAAGATCTGCCTCTATGATGTCAGAAAAGCAGGATTATCAGCACTCTCAGGTATGCTGCTCGCCGCGTAACCTTTAACCCGTGCACGTGCAGGTGGCTGGCAGGAGCAGATAACATACCAGCGGCACGCGCACAACCTGCAGCTCTTCTACCAGATGCTGAGGAACAACGGCTTCCATAAGGACCACGTCAAGACTTTCTTTGCTGGGAATGGACAAGTAGCAGGTCAGAGGATAATTAGTTACACTTTTGATAGAGTGTTATTACTGTAAGTACTAAAACACTATTGAGATACAGAGAAATAGTGATGATGACTGACTCTAAATGCACATATTGAATTCAGAATCAGATTTTGGGTGCAGCAAAATAATTTAACTGGACAGCTGGATGTTTAAATGACTCATTATGGAGGCTTGAGAAAGCCAGCATACTGTTGTACTACATAAACTTAATATCCTTCTTCTTCTGAGGCTAATTTCTATTTGCATCTTCTGCTAGACTGTTCATACGACAACCAACAAACTAACGCCAAACTTGACTCAGGTTGCTATATCTTTTCCAACTGATCTGACTTTTGTAAATTCAGAAAAGTCCCATTGACCTAAAATTGGGCCAATTTGTGACCTCATAACTTTGCGCTAGACTATCATTCAGACTTAAATTTGGGCTCATTTACCTCATTTAAACCAATTTGCCAATCACTGATGACGTTTCAACTTACTAGCCACACCATAGCAACCGCTTACGGCACACTAGCAACTGTCCCATAGACTTCCATTGTAAAAAACTGCCATTGCCTTTACATTGGACATACTAACAACACACCAATTCATACTAACAATATACAAATCCATACTAAAAATAATACTAACGACATACCAATCCATACTAACAAACATACTAATCATACTAGCAACATACCAATTCATGCTAGAACTATGCTAACAACATGCTAATTTATGCTAGAAACAATCTAACAACATACCAATTCATACTAACAATTTACTGATCCATATTAGAATCATACTAACAATCATACTAACATACTAGCAACATGCTGATTCATACTATAAACATACTAGCAACATGTTAATTCATACTAAAGTAATGTTAACAACATGCTATTTATACTAGAAACATGCTAGCAACATGCTAATATACACTAGAACCATGCTAACAACGGGCTAGTTTATTCTAGAAACATGCTAGCATAATTCTAATTCATACTAAAACCATGCTAATTTGCTAGCAACGTCCTAGCAACCACTCCTTAGCAACTGCCTAACAACACCTTGGCAACCACCATGCACCCATTCAGAACACCTTATCCATCAACTAGCAACACTTTAGTAACCACATAGAACACCCTAGCAACCACCTAACAACGCCTTAGTAACCACTCAGAACACTCTAGCAACCGCCTAGCAACTACTCAGAACACCCTAACAACACTTTAGCAACCACCTAGAACACCCTAGCAACTGCCTAGCAACACTTTAGCAAATGCCCAGCAACCACTAAGAAAACACCATAGCAACTGCCTAGCAACCACCTAGAACACCCTAGCAACACCATAGCAACCACCTAGCAACCACTCAGAACACACTAACAACTACCTAACAACATCTTGGCAACAGCCTAGCAACACCTTAGCAACCATTCAGAACACCATAGCAACAGCCTGGCAACACCATAGCAACTACTCCGAACACCCCAACAACTGCCTAGCAACCACTCCAAAAACCCTTGCAACACTTTAGCAAAGACCTAGAACACCTTAGCAACCGCCTAGCAACACCTTAGCAACTGCCTAGCAACCACCTACAACACCCTATCAACATCTTAGCAACCACCTAGAACACTATAGCAACCACCAAGCAACCACTCAGAACACCCTAACAACTGCTTAGCAACATCTTGGCAATGGCTTAGCAAACCTTAGAAACCATTTAGAACACCATAGCAACCACCTAGAACACCCCAACAACTGCTTAGCAACCGCTCAGAACACCCTAGCAACCACCAAGCAACACCTTAGCAACCATTTAGAACACCATAGCAACCGCCTAGCAACACCATAGCAACCACTCAGAACACCCCAACAACTGCCTAGCAACCTCTCAGAACACCCTAGCAACCAGTCTAAATATTCTAGAAACCGCATAGCAACACATTAGCAACCACTCAAAAAACTCTAGCAACACCTTAGCAACCACCTAGCAACCATTCAGAACACCCTAGCAACACCTTAGCAATCTACTTATCTGCCTACTTATCTATCTATGCCAACTGTTTTTAAACTGCTTAAAAACTATTTGAATTTTTAAATTACTTCAAACTTCCAGACTAGGCTTTCTCAAGCCACCATAAAGTTTGTCTACGAACTTAACTTTTCTAGTTTTGATGTTGGTTGTCATAAATTTGACTTTTGAGGACAACAAATACACTTTATTGAACATGTACACATACACTGTTAACAATATCTGCTAACTAACAGTTTCCGTACTTTGTATTTTCCGGTTGTGAATTGCATTATGGTATGTTGAGCTCTGCTGTCGACTTTTGATGTTGGAAAATCAAATGTAGTTTAACAAAGTGACTTTCATTGACATCTTAAATAATATCATGTTTAAGATATATTATGTAGAGAAATACGTCTGTAAAAAAACACTATATCACTTTAAACTATTAAAATGTTCATAAAAGTTACTTTTTCCAGCATTTCAAGGTTAAAAGTTGTCAGAAAAATGATCAAGATTTATAAAAAAAAATTAAACATGAATCATATGCTAATTTACGGATATTTCTTACAGTGTAAACATCCCCTATACAGTATATAACTGCAGGTTAACTGTGTTGATATATATATATATATATATATATATATATATATATATATATATATATATATATATATATATATATATATATATATATATATATATAGAATAGCTTTAACTGTTAAAAATTGTTGTTGTTGTAAATATTCAAATCAATTCACCTTTATTTGTATAGCGCTTATACAATGTAGATTGTGTCAAAGCAGCTTCACATAAAAGGTCACAGTAAATAGGAACAGTGTAGTTCCGTTTGTAGTGTTTAAGTTCAGTTCAGTTGAGCTCAGTTCAGTGTGGTTTAATAATCACTACTGAGAGTCCAAATATTTAAGGGCAAATCCAACGATGCGCAGCTCTACAGATCCCGAACCATGCAAGCCAGAGGCGACAGCGGAGAGGGAAAAAAACCTTTACTAATGGCGGAAGTGAAGAAAAAAAACCTTGAGAGAAACCAGGCTCAGTTGGGCACGACCATTTTAATTTCTCCGCTGGCCAAACGTCTTGTGCAGAGCTGCAGTCTCAGCGGCAGAGGCTGGAAGCTGGCCTCAGCGAAGACTCGTCTGTCTCTGGAGCGTCACAGGAATCAGTCTCATGTTCTCCACTCTTCCATGACCATCACAGTAGCTGTTCAGGATTCGGCCTGGTCCAGGATATAAAAACCCTGGGATCATCTCGTCGTTGGTCTTGGATCGAAATAATTATAAGTTAATCACAGTCATTTCTGTTGAGCACGGGCGAATACTATGGCAAATCAGCTGTGTTTAAGAATGCGTTTAAATGTTAGTGAGAAAATGCAGAGTCACTGATTCGATGACCTTTTATGTGAAGCTGCTTTGACACAATCTACATTGTAAAAGCGCTATACAAATAAAGGTGAATTGAATTGAATTGAAATTGATGTTTTTTTAATTATTTTTAGCATCAAAATTCAGTATCATGATGAGTCTAACATCGTGAACGAATCGGTTCATGAACTTGAGTTTGCTAAATGGCAGCTAAAACGCGTGTTTGGGAAAGAAAACCTTAGCTAACTAGTGCCATTTCCTTTAACTTAGCTGAAAATGAGGTTCGATATCCTTTTTTGTTTTTGATTCGGGGGACGTTCTGGGGGCGGTGTTTGCGTGATGCGCTGCGAGCAACTAGCCCGACAGTGGAAACGCGACATGATTTCGGCCTCATTTGTCAACCTCCCGGGCTATTGGCCCGGCCTGGCCCGATTAAAGCCCTGGCTCGCACTGGCCCGATGCGGCTAATGTTATCTTCTGAGAACTTCCTGACCCCAGAGCTATTCATCATACATGTCGTATATACAGAATACTTAAAGTTAAGCAGTGTGTTTGCTGCTTTTGTACGTTTAGTTTTATTAAAAAGTAAACTTGCTGTCCATTCAGATAATCCTCTTTTCTTTGTCTTCAATGCGCTCAACATAATGTGAACATGTCTATTGCAGAAATGTAAGGCTCAGCCATCAACATTTCTGTCTGTTCCTGCATTCTCTCATTGGGTGCGAGATTTAACGTGACTCCGTTCAGCTAATTTTAAACAGCAAACATTTACATTTTTTAAAAAGTAACTCAAATATTCATACTTATTTTAATGGGTTACTTTACTCGTTACTTAGAAAAGTAATATTATTACATAACTTGAATTACTTGTAATGCGTTACCTGCAACACAGCTTAACTAATAAAGTTATGGCACCTAATAATCTTTACTTTTCTGATTTTGATTGTAATACTTATGTAAAGCTGTATTGAAACAATAATTATTGTGAAAAGCGCTATAAAAATAAACTTGAATGGGCTATATGCACACAGACTTTTATTTTTTTGCGCAGGCAGCCCAAGAGCTTCCGCTGAACTGTCTTTCCATTATGAAATTGTCTCATTTAAGATCTGATTTCTTTAAAAATCAGCGATCTTCACTGCCTGTTAGATATACGATATGAAGTGGGTCTCAGATCGGACAAGAAGCGCTGCATTAAATTCCATTTCTCCCCACCATGCCTTTAAAATATGACAATTTATTTTACTCCAGTATTTTCAATGGAATTTCTTCGCTAGCCTTTTGCTACTGATGACGCTCGTGGTTATAATGGTCTTTCATCTCGTTTTACGCTTAACTAAATGAATTCTTAAGTCTATTTAACTGACTGTATTATAATTAAATTACAACATCGATGCTGTAAAAACAACCATGTGAAATTGAAAATAGTCATATTAAGCTCTTACCGGAGGTTTATCGTTGGCTCTAAAAGTCTAGCTGTGCATAGAGCCCATTGAATTATTAAAAGTGGCATTTGAGCCTGTCGCATTCAGATGTAATAACGCTCTTTATTTCCACAGTTAAAGAGACGGAGGGCATGTATCCGGCCACAGAGAAGGAGGTGATCAGGAATCACATCTCCTACATCTGCCGCAAGCAGCACTGTGTGGATTCCCTGGTTCTCTATCTGAACAGCCCCACACGCAACGACGGCACCATGCTGCTCTGGGACCGCAACAACAACGGCATTGTGAGTGTGTGCTGCTAAACAGACATCCTAATGCTCATATACACTGTCAAAAAAAATCTGCTAACTAACAGTGTCTGTGTGTTGTTATTCACAAGTGTTTTCCATTTATTGACGGTTGTGAATTGCACTATGGGATGTTGATCTCTGCTCCGTCGACTTTTGACGTTGAAAATTTAACTCTACAGTGACATTTTATTAGTTTGAAATAGTATAATGTATACTATATAGAGAAATAAGTTCTTAAAATACAGAAAATGTACTGGCAGTTTATTACAAGTTTATTTTTAGCATAATATACAACACCAACCCAGGCAATATAACACTTTAAACTATTAAAAATGTTCATAAAAGTCACTTATCCAACTTTTCAGGGTCAAAAGTTGTTGGAAGAAAGATCAAGCTCCCATAATGCAATTCAAAAACATAAATAAACAGAGGAAAATAGGGAAAACTGCTAATTTACGATTTTTTTTACAGAGTAGCGTAAAGTCTCGTTCAAAATACAGGATTTGCTAGATGTAGGGTTGTCGTGGGAATTCGTAAAATGACAAATAGGTGTCGGGATAGGTGTTGCCATAGAATTACATAGAAAAGCCGGAGAATGAGAACGGGTTTGATTGGATTGTTTGCATTATGCTGGATGGGCATCCGCTGTGAGAAGCATGTGCTAGATAAGTTGGTAGTTCATTCAGCTGTGGCGACCCCTGATGAATAAACCAACTTAGCCGAAGGAAAATGAATGAATGTTTGCATTATCTAGTAATTACTGTATATGGCAACTGTGTAGCCTTGTATAATGAAGCACGCAGAAGTTACTCTGAAACTAACCAGATTCTGTCAGTCAAAGCAATGAACTTGATGACCCCAAACCAAAATCTGCATGGGGGGATAAAAATTGCTTTGAGCTTTGCAAGTCCTCGCAACTTAACTTTGTACAACAATTAAGGTTTTGGTATTGCTCTGATATTCAGTTAAATTAAATGGATTTTAATACTTTATAATAATAACGAATCCATTTTTAAACAAAGCAACACAGATGTTAGTTTAAAACAAATCCAAAATCAAACCAGTGATTCCAATACTTGTTGGTGCTCTTTGGGTAAGGGATTCATAAATATATACAATGAAATCATAAATCCAAGGCACGAAAATTAAGCTAAATTTTTTAAAAGCCTTTATTATCATGGCTTTTCTATAAAACAGCACCTACGTGTTTCGGCACACTTGCCTTCATCAGGATAACAATGATGATTACCCTGATGAAGGCACGTATGCTGAAACGCGTAGGTGCGGTTTTATAGAAAAGCAATGTTAAGAAAAACTTTTTCACTTACTTTTCAAGTGCCTTGGACTTATGATTTTAACAGCAAGTATGCTTTAAATGAATCAAATGTGACAGCCAAGTCTTTGAAAAAAGTAATAGGAACAAATGCTTTACATTTGAAATAATATAATTGTTATTTGTAGGGAATGTTTCTTGATAGTCAAATCATACTATTAAAATGATTTCCAAAGGATCATGTGACATTGAAGGAGGATGTTGAAAATTCAGATTAGTCATTACATGAATAAACTACATTTTAAAATATGTCAAAAAAAGTGCTCAATTTAAGTTGTAACTATTTCACAACAGTTTTTTGGACAGGAATTTTGCCTCAAGACTAAGGACTAAGACTTTTGAACACTATTGAGCTTATTCTTCAATGTGGAAGTGCGCTCGTTTTTGCAATTGTTTTAGAACTTTCAACTGAGTAGCCAATGGGAGAAATGACTAGGGATATTAAACGGCAGAAAACGGTCACACTACTTGCTCTACAAACAAGTGTTTGCATCAATATACAGAAAAAGCAGAATCATATAATAAGAAAATATCAGTTTTCTGTCTTAACACAGTAAGAGAAGTTTAAGACTGACATAATTTGAAGTGTTTAAAAGCAGAACTAGTGGAATTTTCTCTTCAAAATTACAATTAGTGCAGGAATATTATCAAGTAAAAACTGATGTCTAGAAAAACTGGAATTGGAATGATAAGGCTTCTACAGTAGCATATATCACCAGTCAACATATGACATTGAAAAAGACCTTTACTTGTCTTCTACTATTCTTCCGGAGCTTAACCGTTGTGTTCTGTACACTGCCTGACAAAAGTCTTGTCTCCTATCCAAGTTTTGGGAACAACAAATAATAACGTGACTTCTAGTTGATCATTTGGTATCAGAAATGGCTTATATGAAAAGCAAAGGCCTCTGGATTACGCTTATTTTACTCAAAATATGATCATGCCTTGATTTTTAGTTTTTTAATTAGGAGAGTAAGGTCTGACCTTGCTTAGACAAAAGTCTTGTCACTTAGCAGAAAAAAAGTACAGTATAGAATATAAAGTCATGGTGCAGTGGAAAAAGAATTAATATTGTGTATGACTCCCATGAGCTTGGATAACTGCATCCATACATCTCTGGAATGACTCAAATAACTTATTAATAAAGTCATCTGGAATGGCAAAGAAAGGGTTCTTGCAGGACTCCCAGATTCTTTAGATTCACCTTCAGTGCCTCCTCCATCTTACCTCAGACATGCTCAATAATATTCTGGTCTGGTGACTCGGCTGGCCAATCCTGGAGCATCTTGACATTTGCTTTCAGGAACTTTGATGTTGAAGTATGAGGAGCGCTATCCTGCTGAAGAATTTCCCCTCTCCTGTGGTTTGTAACGTAATGGGTGGGCAGCACAAATGTCTTGATACCTCAGGGTGTGGATGTTGCCATCCACTCAGCAGATCTCTCGCACGCCCGCCTTACTGAATGTAACCCCAAACCATATTTTTTCCTTCACCAAACTTGACTGGTTTCTTTGAGACTCTTGGGTCCATGCAGGTTCCAATAGGTCTTTTGCAGTATTTGTGATGATTGGGATGCAGATCAACAGATGATTCATCAGAAAAATCTACCTTCTGCCACTTTTCCAATGATCAACTAGAAGTTATTATTTGTTGCTCTTACAACTGGGATCGACGATAAGGCTTTTGTAAGGTGTAGTAGTAAAAAAAATTAATAAATAATAATAAAAAAAGAGTTTAAAAAATATATATAAATATCTTAGTTGAGTGTATTTCTTGTAACAGGATTGTACTTTCACAGTCAGACCTCTTTACCTATTTACTTTTGAAGGTGCTGAGTGAGATTTATCTTAAATGTGGCTTTCCAGGAAGCAAAGATGCATAAAAAGAGTTCAGGAATCCCTTATCTTCCTGAAAATGAGTCTACCGTGCTTCCACTATCCCACCACTTCAAAGAGCCCACTAACCAAAGGATACAAGCATTACGCTATGGAAGTTGACTTCTGGTTACTCTTTTCTCAGAAGCGATAAATCTGTAGACACTTTGCACTATGCTGGAGTATTTTTGGGGCAGCTAATGAGGAAACCACCTGTGCAGTGAACATCTAAGACTGTCAGAACATTATTCCCATGTTGAAGATGCAGTACAGAACTTTTTTGGTTAAAAATAGCCCAAAATGAAAGTACATATCTAGCCAGTGTTCTAATGGTAAGCTTGTAATATCTACAGTTGAAGTCAGAATTATTAGCCCCCCTGTTAATTTTTTTTTACCCAATATCTGTTTAATGGAGATATTTTTTTCAACACATTTTTAAACATAATAGGTTTAATAACTCATTTCTAATAACTGATTTATTTTATCTTTGCCATGATGACAGTAAATAATATTAGACTAGATATTTTTCAAGACACTTCTATACAGCTTAAGGTGACATTTAAAGGCTTAACTAGGTTAATTAGGTTAACTAGGCAGGTTAGGGGAATTAGGCAAGTTATTGTACAATGATGGTTTGTTCTGTAGCCTATCAAAAAAATTTAAAGGGGCTAATAATTTTGACCTTAAAATGGCTTTTAAAAAATTCAAAACCGCTTTTATTCTAGCCGAAATAAAACAAATAAGACTTTTTCCAGAAGAAAAAATCTTATCAGACATACTGTGAAAATGTATATTTTTAAATATTTTGAGTAGTAGTGGAGGGCTTTGGTGGGAATCCATACAGAAGACGTCTGCATTTGCTTTTTGTTCGCCGACACTCAACTCAAGTACTGTAATTCCAGAAATACCTGCAGTTACACATTTCAAACAGAGATGGCGACAAAGAGGCAAAATTTAGGGACTGCAGATTTGAAGTCTATGGGCTCTATTTTAACGATCTAGGTGCAGTCTAAAGCGCATTTAGGGCATGTCCAAATCCACTGCTATTATAGTGACAGAAATATATGGTTTGCGCCGTGTCGCATGGTCTAACAGGGTTGTGCTTATTCTCTTAATGAGTTATGGGTGTGTTTTGAGCATAACATGCATTAAACCAATCAGAATCTCATCTCCCATTCCCTTTAAGAGTCAGTTGTGTCAAGCCACATCGCATTTGCTATTCACATGGCGGACTTTGAAAGTGGAAAAACTGAACGCTTCATTAACGAGAAAACAGTTAAACAGACCATCTGCAGCGCGAGGATAAAGAGCGAGCTTCCTTGAGTTATATCTAAACACATGTCCTATTCTTATGATAAAAATGTCTCCAAACCTGTGGACAAATCTAAATTGTTTACATTTGTAAAGATATTTATGTATAGCAATATGTAAGTGTTTGAACCCACATAGGCACATAACTAACGCAGTCTGCGCTGGACTTTAGACCTGTTTTAGATGGTCAATGGCGCGGTCTATTTTAGTTCCTCAAAATAGCAACACGCTAACAATGGCCCTTAACACAGGGTTTTAGGTTTAGGTTTAGGGTTGAGGTAGGTGTAGATGTTAATAAAACAAGTAACTGTAAAGGATAGGTTTGGGGTAGGTGTAAATGCTAATAAAACACAATAGGTTGGACTCTGTGTCATATAGAAGACATTTAATAAATTAATCAAAAGTCCCAGGAGGCTTATATTATTAACGTCTACACCTATGATGTCCCTAAGCCTGTCCCTTAAAGCAGGGCTATTCAATTAGTATGTCATGGGGGCCAGTTCATGAAAAGCATCCCAAATGAGGGGCCGGAGAGATATGACTTGCAATATGAGTGATGAAACAACAGCATTTAAGAGCCCATATGTTATATTTTTGCTCCTTAAGACACCCACGTTGTATTTTTCTAAATTAAAATGTTAATATATTGTATTTTAAACTACATATTATCAGTGCATTGTACAGTAGGCTTTTTTTTATTTTTACAAACATTCAAATCTTGTATTTCAAAGCACAACAAAAGCAGTGCATTGCTGAAGTAGTTTTCTTCTACATTCAGACACATTCATATGTTTTGAACTGCATAATTATGGATGCAACAATTAGATTTTCGTTGTACGATTATATAGTCTGAAGAATAATCATGGTTTCACGGTTATCTAATGTAAATTTAAGCTTTATATTTGGTACATTTTTAAACAAACTGTTGTTATCATGTGCGTTCATACATAATCATTTAAATAATTTGTAATAATTCATCTAACATATCTTTTGTTTACATTGCACTGAAAGCCACGCACAACTCTAATCGTTACAGCATAAGATGTTTTCTACTCGGTGCGTCTGGAAGGCACGAGCACATTGCTCTGCTTGCGCATGCATATTGGTATATATTCTTAAGCCTGTTTCACACCGCAAGTGTGAGCAGAACGTGAGCAGCGCATGTTTTTTTCAGCATCCATGTTAACAGATTAGAGCTTTCATACCGCACGCAGAAGCAGCATGTCAGTGCAAGGCGTGAGCGTTGCTGAAGCAGCAGTGCCACGATAGTTTCGGTGCTGGGTCTATTTTTGCCACGGTGCTCACACTTAAAGTGACACTATTTTGATGGTCCATTTGAGGGTTAGTATACTGTTTGCTTAATATCTGTTGATACTGACATTCAACAGACATTTAGCTGACTATATAAAACTTTGCAAGTACGTCAACTTACACTAACCCTAACTCCAACCTAACAGTCTACTTATAATCTAATTTTGATTATATTTTTGATTCTTATTTTTGATGTCTGTCAGACTATTTGGAGGGCTGGAACAAACTGCCTTGCGGGCCAACTTCGGCCCGTGGGCCGCCAATTGAATAGCCCTGCCTTAAAGTCTTTCCACACTGAAGTCAGAAATTTTCATATCTGTTTTTTTTTCGTATTGGTCTCCGAAAAATTTGTCACACAGAAATCTTGCAAACTGAGTCCAATGCATTTTATAGGATTTGTTGCAAACAATTTAGAATTTGGCCAATTCGAGCAGTGATACTTTGTTCTCCTCTCTTCTTCAATTCTTAAAAAAGAAAGAGGAAATATTGTGTTCATCCAATAAGGAGGTTAACTCTTCTTCCTCTCCATGCGGTGGTTTACTGTATGTATAGGAAGAAGAGATTACCTCCTTATTGGATCAAAGCGCAGTGCGGGATTATCCTGAAATTCAACATTTATTTCAGGAAATCTGTGGCATTTTAATACTTTTCTTGTGATACTGCAGCCCCATAACACAACTTTCCCAAAATGAATCCTGGACACAGACTGGCTGTATGTCAAATGTATGTACACACAGCCCGACATGGGAAAGGGGCATGCCAGGCACTGAAACCTGCATGCAGTAGGCTACAGCAGCGGTGCTAAACCATCCACCACATTCTGTCTATATATTATGCACTTTGTTATCATAAAGTACTCTCTCTGTGCTGCAAGTTTTGCAGTCTAGAGTCCTCATTTATGACACAATACACTACATAACCTACATATACTGTATCAACAACAACAACAGCAGCCGACACCATAAAAACTTAAGACATAAAACAAAACACATAAAACAAGTCTTCAGGTGCCCAGTGCTCTCTCAAAAATGATGGCTCTGAGCTGTTAAAGCAGCTCTCAAAACGCTTTTTACACATGCAAAAAAACTGAAACCAAACCAAATTCAAAAATGTTATGATGGACAAAAGTTTGTAGGCAGTGTGTAAATGGGATTGATTCAATGTGAGGTCAAATTTATATTTTAACGTGAATATTTCTGCCAATAATGTCAGATTTAACGTGCAATTGTAATGTGGATGCTGAGAAAGGAAACATGGATCCATATGCAGGTTTATTAAACAAAGATGGTCAGGCAAGCAATGGTCAACACAGGGGCAAACAGATGTAGACGGGAAATCTAGAGTCGTAGTCATAAACAGGCGGATGGTCAAAAAGGCAGGTATCAGACAACATAAAAAAAAAGCAAGGTTCAAACACGGAAGGCGAGGCAAGGAAAACACGTCGTAATGTTCACAATATTGTATAACAAGACTCAGCAACTAGTGTGTGTGTCTGTGCTGCTTTTAAAGTCCATCTAATCAGTCTTTGAGCAGCTCCCAGCTGAGTGAGTGTAATCAATCATGATCTGGAACAGGTGTGTGTGTGGAACTTGGCATGACTGGAACTTGTAGTCCATATACCAGCAGATTTGTGGTCCGTTAGCAATCTGCAGAGGCTGGATCGCTGGTGATCGTGACAGCAATGACCTTTTCAGTAACCTGATGTGTTTTCTGAACTACGCTCACCCCTTACATTGAAAAAAACCCAAGAATTATTGTTGTACAGTGACACAAAAATTACACTAATTTAATTTCACATGCTTAGTAGCCAAAGTTTTAGTCTTAACCCAACCTATCCACTACGGAAGTTCACCCTACTTGGTTTTCTCCATAGTGCAACAATATATATTTGGATTTAAGATGTAATGTATGGAAAACTGTTTGCAGTTCCAAGCCTCTTCCAATTTGCATTGAGAATATTTTCCTCAATACCTAATTATGAACACTGTTTAGCCATAACACACGTTAAATTAAATCATTTACAAATCAAGGTGTTCAGTACAGTCTCTGAAATGACTGCACCTTAGAAACCAATATGTTAACTATTGATGAAAGCTGAATCGCCGTCTGACCATCTGAGATTAAGCATTGATATAAACATTATGATTTACAAGAGTATTATAGCACACTGTAAGCATACAGTGGGGAAATTAAGTATTAAACACGTCATGTTTTTCCTGGGAATAATATTTCTAAAGGAGCTGTTGACATGGAATTGAATCAGATTTAGGTAAAAACTCAAATAATACAAACATAAAAATTAAACTAAACCCCAAAAAATCTGAAAAATTAGTTCTGTGTAATAACAAGGAAATAACACAAGAGGAAACTACTGACACATATTTAATGCTTTATATAAAAGGCTTTTTTGGTGATGGTAGCTTAAAGACACCTCTCATATGGAGAATGAAGTCACATGAACCGCTCAGGTGTGAGATTTTCAGACAATCATTCATTTTCTTTTTGGCTTAGTCCTTTTATTAATCCGGGGTTGCCACAGCGGAATGAACCGCCAACCTATCCAGCACGTTTTACGCAGCGGATGCCCTTCCAGCCGCAACCCATCTCTGGGAAACATCCACACACACTCATTCACACACATACACTATGGAAAATTTAGCTTACCCAATTCACCTGTACCGCATGTCTTTGGACTGTGGGGGAAATCGGAGCACCCGGAGGAAACCCACACTAACGCTGGCAGAACATGCAAACTCCACACAGAAACGCCAACTGACCCAGCTGAGGCTCGAGACAGCAACCTTCTTGCTGTGAGGCAACAGCACTACCTACTGCGCCACTGCATTCCCGATTTTCAGACATCAACAGTGTAAAAATCTTGATGGTTCTGTGGGTCTCGTCTAGTAAACCTGATCTTTATTTTGTATTTTCTATTGGATTCAAGTCAGGTGATTGGCTGGGCTATTCTACAGCTTGATTTTTTTCTCTGAAAGCATTTGAGAGTTTCCTTGGCTGTGTTTTGGATCACCGTCTTGCTGAAATATCCACCCTAAAGTAGATGTTGGACTGAAGCAGCTAATATTAATTTACAATGACGAAGGGTAGAGGGTTGCTGAAGAACCACTATGAAATTTCAGCTGCTGTCTGGGCTTTCACTACCTTTCTACACCTCCCTTTTTTTATGTGTTCAATACTTTTTTCCCTGCGTCATTTCATTTTATTACGCATAACTAAATTTGCAAACTAATTACATTTGTTTTCTTTGCATTTCTTTGGTTGTTACCAACATCCAGGGAAAATTTCAAGTCAACAGCACCTCTAGAAATATGTTTTCTGAGAAAAATGGTGACCTGTTCAATACTTATTTTCCCCACTGTATATTAATACCATTTGTTGCTTGCTTTTGGCATCTGAGAGAGCATTTAGATCCAGAAACTGAGACACGTGATGTGAGATTAACCAGCAAATGTACAATCCAGAGCATGGTCATTACTTAACAAGAAAGATAAAAGAGATTAGATTGAATTTCATAGAGAAATATAGCACAGTCTTAAGCCCTCGATCTTATTAGGAAACACAGACTGCTTCTTTTATCGTCCCACAATAGAGCAGCCATCCACCTTGTGTCTCTTTCATCTATCATTAATACAATCGTTCCAGAAAAGATGTGCACACATTTAATTATATTGCTTTTATAAAGTACACTCATGTCGCTTCAGCAAAATCCTGCAATCCTTTGCAAAAGGTGGTCAGTAATCCTGGCCATATGTTTAGAGTGGGGCAAACAGAAGGGAGCAGACTGTGCAGTAAAGCTCGCCCTTCCATGACAATAGTGACAGACTCTCTTGGGACAAAGGCAACAACCTGATCCCCAGACAGGGATGTAGTGACAAAAGGAGGGGGCTTGAGAGACAAGGACCACACAGGATCAGGGCCACCAGACGCTCGGCTTCCCACAGGAAAGCTGCTGATTTCTCTTTCAAGTAGAAAGTGTGGATAACTGTTCATTTCAACAACTGCCGTGAGCGTAAATGCCAGAACAAATCAATGTTATTCTCTTGATGTGCCTTGCAACGAACTACAGTCATTGAAGTGATACAATTGAAAATAAAAATACAAAAACAACAAGTAAAATAAATTTATATAACAATTAAATGATTAAAAAAATACAAATTTCACAATTAATTTGATACTATAATCATCGGATCGATTATTTTCGCACCGAATGACTGTCTAGATCGGCGTTTCTTCGCTGTGTTCATTTTGCATGATGAATCTGTGACAGGAGGATACACACTATACAACTACAAAACAATCACAATTAATGATGCTATCTAATACTATAATCGTCAGATCGATTGTTTACACACTGCATCACTATCTAGAGTGGCGTTCCGTTGCTGCTGTGTTCATACTGCATGATAGATCTGAGACAGGAGGATACACACTTCATGACTACAAAGCAATCGCAATTAATGATGCTATTTGATACTATAATCGTCAGATGGACTGTTTATACACTGTATGGCTATTTAGAGTGGCGTTCTGTTGCTTCTGTGTTCATACAGCATGATACAGGAGGATCACAATCACAATCTGTTTGATACTATAATCGTCGGATCGACTGTTTTCGTACTGAATGACTATCTAGAGTGGCGTACTGTTGCTGCTGTTAGATGATAGATCTGAGACAGAAGGATACACACTATATAACTACAAAACAGTCACAATTAATGATGCTATTTGATACTATATTCGTCAGATCGACTGTTTACACACTGCATGACTATCTACAGTGGCATTCAATTGCTGCTTTGTTCATATTGCATGATAGATCTAAGACAGAAGGATACACTTCATGACTACAAAACAATCACAATCTGTTTGATACTATAATCGTCAGGTTGACTGTTTTCGCACTGCATAACTATCTAGAGTGGCGTTCCAATGCTGCTGTGTTCATACTGCATGATGGATCTGTGAAAGGAGGATACACACTGCATGACTACAAAACAAATGTCTGACGACTCTGGCACAAAAAAAGGCATACTAGAAGTGACAAAATCACATGCAAGACTGGAAATGGTACCCTGCAATAAACATTTTAAATAATTAGCCATTTAAATGGTCTGTGCGATGAATGATGATTTACAGAGAAAGGCCAAAACAAAAAGAAGCTTATGGAGGAGGAAATGTTTGGGGAGATGCATGGAATGAGGACTGCGCATTGTGCAAAGAGAGAAAAAAAAATAGTTGGAGGTCATTAAATAATTTTCAATGTGCTGCTGATCAAGCTAATGTTTCTTTGTTTCAGTTTAATGTTACTGTAAAGCTTATTCATTCTGATATTGTGGTCTGCAACTCTCAGAAATCTCCACTGACCTGTATCCATCTCTCTCATTGGCTGTTTTTCAGTCAGAACACTTTCACACAGCATGATTTTGAATTGCAGACAGGTTCAGGTATTTAGATTTTGGGATTTTGTCGGCGATTTCACAAAACCTGGAGATCAAGCAAAAACCAGGGTTAAAACTGTGCAGTGTGAACTCGGCATTTGTAATATACTTTTTAAAAAAATGATTAATACATACTATTTTCATACTTTAATTTAGCAAGGATTCATTCTAATTGAAAAAGTAAAACTAAATGCATTTCTTTATTATGTTGACGCACTAACCACTACACCACTGGCGCAGACTAACTAAATGCATTTATAATGTTATATTACAATGATATATGACTCTAAAATAAATTAATACTTTTGAAATTTATTGAAAAGTGCTAAAAATGGATCATGGTGTCAAAAATCTGCATACAATCAAATTATCATGTACAAAATTATCAAATTACTAGAATGAGTTCTACAGGATCATATGATACTAAAAAGTATTGATGTAGAAAATTCAGCTTTCCTAAATAAGAAAAAGAAATATGATTAACTATTATTATATTGTTTTCTATTTACATTTTCAATTTCAGAAAACGTAATTTAACAAAACTGCTGTTTTTAAGGTACAGTGTATCCGGAATGTATTCACAGCGCTTCAATTTTTCCACATTTTTTAATGTTACAGCCTTATTCCAAAATGGATTAAATTAATTTATTTAATCAAAATTCTACACACAATACACCATGATGACGATGTGAAAAAAGATTTTTTGAAATTGTTGCAAATTTATTAAAAATAAAAAAACTGAAAAATCACATGTACATCAGTATTCACAGCATTTGCTGTAAAGCTCTAAATTGAACTCAGGTACATTCTGTTTCCACTGATCGATCTTAAGTTGTTCCAGCAGCTTCATTGGAGTTCACCTGTGGTAAATTCAGTTGATTGGACATGATTTGAAAAGGTATACACCTGTCTATATAAGATCCCAGGGTTGATAGTGCATGTCAAAGCACAAACCAAGCATGAAGACAAAGGAATTGCCTGTAGACCTCCGAGACAGGATTGTCTCGAGGCACAAGGCAAGGCAAATTCTGCTGCTCTGAAAGTTCCAATGAGCACAGTGGCGTCCATCATCCGTAATTGGAAGATGTTTGGAACCACCAGGACTCTTCCTAGAGCTGACCAGCCATCTAAGCTGAGTGATCAGAGGAGGTCAGGGAGGTGATAAATAACCTAATGGTCACTCTGTCTGAGCTCCAGCGTTCTTCTGTGGAGAGAGGAGAACCTTACAGAAGGACAACCATCTGTGCAGCAATACACCAATCAGGAGTGGCCTTGAGCGGCCCAGTCAGGGCCCAGACCTAAATCCTATTAAACATCTATAGAGAGATCTGAAAATGGCTGTACACTGTCACTTGCCATCCAACCTGATAGAGCTTAAGATGTACTGCAAAGAGGAATTGGCAAAGATTCCCAAAGAGAGGTGTTCTAAGCTTGGGGCATCATATTCAAAAAGACTTGTAATTGCTGCCAAAGGAGCATCAACAAAGTATTGAGCAAAGGCTGTGAATACTAATGTATATGTGATATCATTATGGGGTATTGTATGTAGAATCTTGAGAAAATAAATAAATTTAATCCATTTTGGAATAAGGCAGTAACATAAAAAATGTGGAAAAAGAAGCGCTATGAATACTTTCTGGATGCACTGTATTTTGATAAAAAAACTGAATGTTGAACTTAAAAAATCTTCTGAACAGCAATGTATTTTAATGTTCTCATCGTATTGCTGTGAGCACAGTTTAAAAATGCAACATCCACAAGGGTCCTTACATTACACATATTTTACATTAAACTGTGCCAAGAAACAATTTCTTAAATCACAGTAAATCCACTGTAATGTATGGACTCTCATGGATAGCTTATATTAAGATGTCTTGTTTTTTTTTTTTTTTAACCCCCCAGGCAGATCTGAAGGAGCGTTACTCTGTGGGTGAACTGCTGGCGGATCTGGCTGGGTGCAGGGCCAGTCGAGTGCTGCTGTTTGTGGAGCAGAGCTACAGCGGGGCGCTCAGCAAGAGACTGATGGGATCTCTCAAACACGTCAACGTCGTGCTGCTGAACGGCCTGCCCTGGGTGCAAACCGCTGAGTTCTGGGCTTCTCTGCACCCGACCCAATGCCTCATAGACCACCTCAGTAAGGTGAGGCTTAAAATGGCCATACTTTATTAATCTAGCCTGTATGGAAAAATGGATACAGGCAAAAAAACTCATCTGGGGTTTGGGTCATCAATCAAAATGAAATCAATAAAAGTCATACAGAATGTAACCAAATTTTAGTTACACTGCAGGAATGTTTCTCAAATATTCTGAAAATGGCAGAAATTAATTATGTCAGAAATGTCAGATTTTTTTTTATGCTATTGCTTTGCTCTGAGTGAACATGCCAAACTTGCAATCAAAGACCACAGGCTTTAGCCTTGCATTATAGGAATCATTTAGGATTCCCTAAATTTTTCCCAAACATCCAAAATGTGGCCAAAATCTCAGTGTAAGCATGGCTAAAACTAAGTATTTGTGTCCTCTGCATCCAGTTATTTTAGTTCAGAAGTGTCCAGTCCTGCTCCTGGAGGCGGAATGTCCAGCACAGTTTATCCCCAACATCAATTAAACACCTGAACCAGCTAACCAATGTCTTCAGGCAACTTCAGGGTTTGGCCAGTTTCAGGGAGGTAGACTGAGGCAAGTTTAAACTAAACTCCAGGACACCAGGCCTTCAGGAATAGACTGGACACCCTTGTCTTAGCTGGACTGAAAATAGCCCATTATGTTGCTTGATAACGCAAAACTGGCATTCAATATCATATCATTTGAATTCAATATAATCATCATAAACACACTAGCTTGCAGTGCAATATTTTTACTATTTATTATGCACTTTGTTATTCTTCTACTACATTCAGTGGTTATTGAATTGGAATATTTCGCTACTATATTCTACTAATCCATGGTAGAATGAACCATGAACCATACAAAGAACTATGGTTCATTTTTGCCTACCAACCTTACTGTCTATTGTAAAAGTGGTGGCTCCTGTAGCATGCACAATTGACGATTCTCTGTCAGCCAATCAAAGCACACTTTAGGCCCCAGACATGTGATAGGTATTCCAATGGAAGAGAACCAATAAAACGTTTGACTATATTGGTACCATTCACAATTTCTGACAACGGATATGGAAAATAATTCTGTTCAAGGAAAGAAACCAGCCGAATACAGGTGTTAAAAGCGAGACCTAAAACACTTTCAACTATGCCAAAGGTAGTTGAATATGTGCTATATTGGGTTGCTTCCATAGTGTAATTCAAGCAGCCACAAAAGATCAGCTAATCTCGGTCTACTGATCTAAAATGCGATGGTTATAGGACATATTGTGAGAAAGTGCACCAAAACAATACTGAGCTGGCTTGTATCAAAACACAGATCACGATCAAAATCGTATTAGTTGCCATCCACATCCTTTTCAGTTGTTTTCTTTTCAGCTTGGTCAGACTGACGTGGGTTCATTCATTCAATGGTTGAGCACTTATGATGGGATCACTTAACGTGCATGTCAATACAGGAAGTCAAAACTTTGACATTTAAGATTTCCAGTGAAACAATTTTAATCTGTTTTACATACAAAACTATCTTAAAAAGGCTTAGTTCAGGGGTTCTCAATCTCGGTCCTAGAGGCCCGGTGTCCTGCAGATTTTAGTTTCAACCCCAATCGGACACACCTGTGCTAGCTAATCACGCTAACTTGAAAGCTCTTGCTTTCTAGAAACATCCTTGCAGGTGTGTTGAGGTAACTTGGAGCTAAAATCTACAGGATACTGGACCTCCAGGACTGAGTTTGAGACCCCCAGGTATAGTTCATTAAAAAAAAAGAAAATTCTGCCATCACCCTTTAATTTTTCCAAACTCGTTTGATTGTCTTTCTTCTGGTAAACCCAAATGAAGTTACTGAAGAATGTTGGAATTAACTATGCAAGTCAGCAGCTACATTTCCATCCAAAGATGCTATTTAGACTTATGCGCAAAACTGGAATATCACATAAAACATTCCCATTTCCATTCAACAAGTCAAAGAGAACAATATCGCCACTTCCTGATAACCTGACACTGAATATTAAAAAGAAAAATGGAATTTATTGCAGCAGGAGAAGTAGCTGTGGGCCGATGCGATGCGAATGCTGAAATTTATTAAGTAAATGTGTTTTTATTGTAGTTTATACAATTTTTTCTTATTGGCTAAAAGTTTATCCTACTCATTTGTGCGCATTTTTAAAATGCATCTGTTTTTATGCTCATTTTGGCCTAATGGAAATAACGGATGGTGAAGTAGTTATTGGTTGCTTTCTGCAACATTCTATAGACCAATGGTTCCTAACCTTTTTTTTGCCTGAGACCCCCTTTTACCCCAGAAAATATTGTAAGGCCCTTGTAAAGTAACATTTAATGATATTATGGCTCATAAAAGTTTGCAGTAAGGATGACAAAAAATGTTGTTTTCAAACAAACTGTATGTTTATTACTATATCTAGATATGTTTATGCACAAATAATAGCCTAATGTAAAATCTAAAATCAAAACATGAGTACGCCATTTGTAAATGAAAAACGTAAGCCTTTGGCCTTTAAATTGGCCCTATATTAGTTGCCAATTTTTTATTATTTTTTTGAAGTTTCTTGTCAGTAGCTGTGACATCTCATCTCATTTTGGGTGTGTGTCAATTCTTTTGCAAAAAATGCTCTGGGCTTGTCACGGTATTGGATATGAATCGTCTGCAAATGTTTTATTAATTTGGATGGCCTCATGCAATTGTTAGCAAGAACTTTGGTGCAGATAATACACTGTGGCTGGGTCAGGGACTCTTTGCTTAAAGAAAATGGAATAAAACCATAGTTCAGGTAACTATCTTGGTATTTCCTCCATTTTGGTGTTTCCAGTATTGCTAAGGCTACATCGTTCTCCTAATTGTACACTGCTAAAAAAATGGAAAATATGACGTGACCCCCTCACAGAGCTTGCTTAGGCCACCCTAATGGGCCAGGACCCCCCTGTTAGGAACCACTGCTGTAGAATATCTTCTTTTGTGTTCAAAATAAAGAAATTCATAAAAGTTGGCAACCAACTTGAGGGATTTTTCATTTGTTTGGGTGAGCTATCCGTTTAAACTCAAAGTCTAAACTCTTTATCCCTTTGCTTAATCTAACACCAGAGTCCAGTGCCCTCCCGACCAGGTGATGCAGCTCTGGGTCTGCTGAACGTTACTCTGGCCGGGGCTCCGTGTAACTCCACCCCAGCCCTCACCGAGGCCGAAATGAGGAAGGAGTACATGGGCTGCCAAAACCTGCCAACCGCCCTGTGGTACCAAAAAAGGCCAAAGACCGACAACGGCAGGAATTGAGTGAACCGACCATCTCAAGGACTTTCAGAAATCCAAAAACCGCCTCCAATACGCAATTCGGACACTCAAATGGACTACCTCCATGGAAAACAAAACCCAACAAGTAGTCCTAGAAATATGACTTTATGTAATGCACAAACTTCATAATCCGCGACCAGCCCTTTCCTCTCACCAACACACTCACACACACACATGTAAAAATCTACCTGTGTGTGTGTGTGTGAACTTAATTCACCCTGTGATGCACATAGACCCTGACAAGCTGTTGAGGAATGGAGACTACATAATGTGCGGTTAAGAAGAGGCAGTAAAGCAGGAGAGAGAAAGAGAGGGAAAGCGTCTGACATGTCCTCACTTTGAACCTCAGTTCCCTTGCTTGCCGCTCCGTAGAAGGCGTCCCGTGGGGAGCGTCCCATGCGAAACTTCTCCTCTATTCGCCTGCCGCGGGGGTTCAGCGCAGGGGCATCCGCGCTCCCTTACCAGAGTGCTCTTCCGTGGGTCACTGCACAGGGCGCAACTGGAACTGAACAATGGTGACAAGGCCACTCGCAAACACACCTCACACTCACTTGAACATTTCAGGACAAATCTCCTTGCTCAGTAAGGGGACAGGGCGGTCCGGCATGATTTAAGCATGAGAAATGTTCCCTTCACCACGTCTGGACACTAGCAGACGCTGAGCTCTGCAAGCATATATTTAAGTCCGACCTCTTCTTCCACGCTGTGCTAACCGCTCCGTCCACAGTATTCTCTTATCTCCGCAAACATTTAAATGTCTGTCGCTGATAATGTTGACAGTGACGAGAAGGTATTTCAGGCTCCTGTGGGAATTCATACACATTCTTTAGAAATGGCATATAGTTGGACGAACGTTTTATGCACTGCTTCAACAAATACTTTTCAAATGGTCTTATTTTCACCAAGGATGCATTTACTTGACCAAAAGTATAGTAAAACTGTAAAAAAAAAGAAATATTACCATTAAAAAAAGATTTTATTATATTTAAAATACATTTTTTTAACCTTAAAATGATTATAATAGATACTGCTGATTTGCTGCTCAAAACAAAATGTATTATTGTTAATGTTAAAAAAAAGTTGGTGCTGCTTGGTATTTTTATGGACACCATGATGCATTGTTTTCAGTATTTTCAGAAGGGTTCATAACTGCATTTATTTAAAACAGAAATCTTTTGGTACATTATAAATATCTTGTTTGATCAATTTAATGCATCCTTGCTGAATACAGGTACACTACATGACAAAAGTCTTGTATTCGATCCCAGTTGTAAGAGTAACAAATAATAACTTGACTTCTTGTTGATCATTTTAAAAAGTGGTATAAATCATCTGTTGATCTGCATCCCAATCATCACAAATACTGCAGAAGACCTATCGGAACCTGCATGGACGCAAGATTCTCACAGAAACCAGTCAAGTTGGTTAAGAAAAAAAATCATGGTTTGGGCTTACATTCAGTATGGGAGCTTGCAGGAGATCTGCAGAGTGGATGGCAACATCAACAGCCTGAGGTATCAAGACATTTTTGCTGTCCATTACATTACAAACCATAGGAGAGGGTGAATTCTTCAGCAGGATAGCGCTCCTCATACTTCAGCCACCATATTAAAGTTCCAGAAAGCAAAGTAGGTCAAGGTGCTCCAGGATTGGCCAGCCCAGTCACTAGACATGAATATTTTTGAGCATGTCTGGGGTAAGATGGAGGAGGCATTGAATCTTGATGAACTCTGGCAGTCCTGCAAGAATGCTTTCTTTGCCATTCCAGATGACTTTATTAAGTTATTTGAGTCACTGCAGAGATGTATGGATGCAGTCCTCCAAGCTCATGGGAGTCATACACAATATTCATTTTTTTTCCACTGCACCATGACTTTATATTCTATACTGGACATTATTTCTGTTAAGTGACAAGACTTTTGTCTAAGCAAAGTCAGACCTTACTGTCCTAATTAAATAACTAAAAATCAAGGCATGATCATATTTTATTTTGGTAAAATAAGTATAATACAGAGGCCTTTGACTTTCATATAAGCCACTTCTGATACCAAATGATCAACTAGAAGTCAAGTTATTATTTGTTGTTTCTAAAACTTGAATAGGCGACAAGACTTTTGTCAGGTAGTATATTAGTTCCTTTAAAAAAAAAAACAACAACTTCTGATTCCAAACTTTTGAATGGTAACATTCATCAATATTCATATTCATGAATTCCCACTCCTTCCTCCATTTCCTGTTATGTGACTGAGCCAAAACCCCATCAAACCTTAGTGCATTGTAGTCAATCATTAACTCTGCATCTAAGCCTAAATCATTAAAGATAAAACTCTTGTTTTTGTATAGTTCAGAAATGCGTTACCCTGTAAATATTTCTCTCTGGTTACCTAATGATTGAATTATAATGTCATTGTCTTAAAGGATTATATGTGTTGTCATCTGTGTTAAACTGTAGCTTGAGTGAAAAGATGTAAATACTCTAAAATAAATTAACTTTTGTACATAGTCAAGGTTGTATTTATTTGCAGACTTTATTGTTTTTTTTAAACGAAAAAAATACAACTTGTGCTTATTGTACAGAAACTGAAAAATAGGTTTATAAAAAAGATGGTCTTGTGCAAAACTAATGCAGCAGCAACTCTAAAGTTACCAAACACATTATTTCTTACTTGGTTTTCCTGAATATTTCAATGGTTTGTGTAAATCCCTTTATTATACATCACCTCTGGAATAGTATTTAACTTTTACAATGAGTTAATAATTAAAGGTGCCATAGAATATATTGATACCATATGTTTAAATAGTTCTCCGAAATCTACACAGAAGGTGTATTTCTGGATGTGTTTCCATATATCAACCTAAACAAACCCTGGTTGAATGATAAACAAAAACTTTGTTCTATGAAGTTTATTGCCATCCTTTCACTCCAGAAAAATCACATAAGAGCTGAATGCTAAGATAACGAGTAAAGTTAACGTCTGTTGCCTCTTTAAAAACATACGCACGTCATGATTTTGCCAAGTACGATGCAATCCTAAATTAACATCTATGTTGATCCTGGAACATCATTATTGTTCGAAAATGTAATCCATACCTATTTCCTACCTCTAAACCAAACAATAACTAAATTATTCCCAACATCAGAGTGGAATAATAGTATAATAAACTTAACCGTAAGCCTAAACATAACATAAACGTATCCCTTAATTCTGATTGGAGGACTGGAATGTTGTTCCAGGATCAACATAGATGTCGATCCGGGAACATGTCCTACTTGGTGAAATCAAGTTAGGGACAAGGCACACAGCAAATTTCACAATATACACATTAAATATATTAAATAATATAAGATAAAGCTAAACAGACATCATGCCTCTTTGGGGGTGTGCTGAATGCATTTATAACCCATATTTAGTCTTCTGATTATCTTTGACTATATGAGGTTCTTCAAAAGTTACTCGTTTCCTTATCTCAGAACTAAGAATGTAAACACCTGTTCTGTTTTCACAATAAGAGTCCTGCATACATAGTAAATACAATAAGCTGTTTTAAAGTTTGAACACAAGGAAACATTTTATCGTTATTATCTCACCATTGAAAGAGCCAATCAAATGCTGCTGGGGACGTGCATATTAATGGTCTGGATTGTAACTGAGTATTGTGTTCTGGTTCACAGATTTTTCTGTGGCCTTTAGTTTAGATGAGATTTATAGAAGGAGGATTAGAGTACTGTATGTTATTTCCACATACTGAACTCTTATTCAACTATGCCTAGGCATAAACAGATTTAGATTCTATGGCACCTTTAGGCCCAATCCCATTTTTTTTACCCCATTCGCCTTGGCCCTTGAAACAGAGTGTGAAGGTGAGGGCTTTAAAATTTACCCCTAAGAAATGGGACAACACCCACACACGTCATCATATGTTGTCGCGAGCTCTTACTTCACATGAGCTCAACAATAGCGACTGCTGTAGTTATTTCAGTTACGTTGTTTTTGGTATTTATCTTCAGGAAATCATCAAAGGCATCGATATCTTGTTATCCTAATGATATAATGTGACAATAAGGACGTAACTGTGCTGTGCATTTACACTGTGGCCATATTCATCAATGTAAACCCAAGAAAACAACATTACGTTAAACTAGACACTGTAAAAAGCTCATTCCCAGCCACTAGTCTTGTGTGTGGGACTACTATACAGGAGTTATTACTATGGATTTAGATATCGAAATTTTGCAGGTTTTTTAATCGTTTTTTAAAGCATGACCGGAAAATACGAACACGTTATGAATATATTAAAACACAAGTTTGTTTGTTGTAAAAATTCTTAATAATGCCAAAAAAATTGACTTTGGAGAAAATCTCCATTTCAAGGGCTATCTAGCCCTTCCCCTTAGCCCTACGCCTTCAAGCTAAAGAGAATTGGGCCAAGTAAAGGGAAAGGGCAAAGGGGTAGAATTGCAATTGAGCCTTATTTCTTATTCAATACTATCAAAACTATACTTTTCCAAATAAAATTGAAAACAATAAGAAAAAACTATTCAAAAAGAACAACATGAATATAAAAGAAACATAAAATTCAGCTCATCTATATATGAAAATACTAGTTTTTTAAAAATTTTCATTTTTTTAGTCTACATTTTTTAAAAAAGTTGATATATAACGTATGATAGATCTTTGGACTTCATCAAGGGCAAAGTGGGATAGACTGTTTGTGGTTTGAAAAGCATCCACATTTTGGTTTAAGTTTTTTGGCTCAGCCTAAAGAAGTCTGACGGTCTTTTTAAATCACGTTTTAGAGAAGAAAAAAAAGAGGCTGAGAACAGTATTACACAGTGTATATGTTACACACACCATACATGTTCTGAATTTAAATATTATCGATCATAAAACACACTAACCATACATTTAGTCTAATCAATTTTCTCAGGATTGTAAAAACAGAGTGACACTGAAATGTAAAGCATTACTACAGTATATTTCATTGTGCCAGCATAATAATAATAAAAGAAAGACAACCCTGAGCATATTACCCACAATTCCACACCTGTTGATCAAATCTGTATACTTCAAAAGCTGCTCAGTCAATTGTAATGGACAGGAGTGTAAACAAAGTGATGATATATAAACTAATGTAACAGAAATTACTTGACTGTCACCACATTACAGTATTTTTATGCTAATATGTTCTCCAAGCATTGATAAGATATTTCACCCCCCAAAATAAAAACAATATCCTTTACCTTTAAGATGGATATTCTTCAGTTATGCATCATGAAAGATATTTTGAAAAGAAAAAGCACTTCCATCCATATAAACGTCTCACTGGTGACCAAAACGGTTTGGTTTCCAATTTTCTTCCTCTAAAGATCTAAAGAAGTCATATACAGTTTTAAATGAAGAGCAAATGATGAACATTTTGGGTGAACTAACATATTTAAAGCTTCCCAATGCCTGGTGGAACTTTAATGACACCTTTCCCACAGAAACACTGTTCATAGTTCATTGCTTCTATGCAGTCTGGTGCCCCTGTGTCTGAGATGAACTCTGGAGCTCAGTGGGCTCTTTTACCATTTTCCTGATTGATTTCAGCCATCATCATTCATCACTGCTGATCCATCAGTGTTAGCTGCTCTGCTATGGCTCCTGCGGTTGTTCTTCTGTGGAGACCTCTGACTCTGGAGTTTGCTGCTGTTTTAACCACATGGCTGCGTACAGTCCCCCTTTGGCCAGCAGCTCCTCGTGCCTACAGACAGAGAGCAGTCAGAGACAACATTAGCAGATAGACCACTTGTAGAAATTTAAGAGAAACTGGAGAAAAAATATGGTGGATGAAGGACAGCAATCCCAAATCGCCTACTTCTATTATTTCGTATATAATTGTATTTGTGTGTGTGTAACAGAAGGGTGTTGCAAGCTTTGAAACATTCTAGTTCTTCATCAATGGACTGTTATGTTTCTTAGTTATGTGCCCTGTCAGTCAACTTGCCACATCATCCACATTTCTTTCATATTTAATTTCCTATCATATTGGAGATGCAGCAGCAAGCTAATCTGCCATTTGCAGGTCTTTCATGCAGAGAAATCCCCTCAGGGGTTTGCATAAATAAGCATTCTGAAGTTAATGGCCACACATGCCTTTATAAACGTTCACAATGTTGTTGTAGGTTAAATATAATGTGGAAAACATGAAATGAGTATCTTCCAGAAGGTTAGATACTTATTAAGAATCATTCAAACATCTTTATCTAAACCTCTCCACTTAACCCGTTTGTCCGCCATGTTTGTAGTTTAACACTTTTTACCCATATTTGTAGTTCTGATCAAATTTGCATCCAACACGCGTGGGTAACATTAGCTGTTGAGGCTGATTTATACTCGTGCGTCAGGTGCACATGTATGGTGCAGCCTTCGAGCGGTTGCATAGCCCTCGCCGTTGCTGATGCCAATGCTGACGTATGTACCTCTCGAAAAATGTAGCGGTGTAGTCACACCAAAAGCGGAGAGCGTCAAAGTACCTGGAAGTCGTTCATTTTCAACAGGAGCCAGCGACGATAAGCGGTGTGTGTTCGCCAGTGTGGGTGAAATCAAGGGTGAAATCAAGTCAAATTTATGGTAATGAGTTATGACGTGGTTCGGCGGCAACCAGTCGAAGGTACAGTCTAGATCGGATATGCGGCCGGTCGGAAGTGCGATATGCACATTAATTATAATAGCATTTTTTAAGGACACTGTATAACAATAATTCATATATTTACAGTACTGTGACGGTTGGGTTTAGGGTTGGGGTGGGGGTAGACATTAATAAAATGCAATAACTAGAAAATTTCATAAATAATTCTCGCTAAATTCCGGCCGCATCCATATTTGATCTAGCAACAACCCCAGTTGAAATGTAGACGTCCACCGCTTGAGAGGAGTCCAGAGTCACTGCGATCTTTGGTTCCGACACAGTTGTTCCTCAAGGGTTTGATTTTGCGGTCGCTAGAAATTATTTCTGATGTTTTCTTACAGGGACATACATTAAAAAGAAAGTTACTCGTGAGTTGATGTGCATTTATGTTATTTGTTTCTTAAAAAAGCGGGAATCTCAAACTATAAGGACTAGAAGGACAATACAAAACAGTATTGCTGCTTCAGAATATTTCAGACATATGGACCCATATTGAATAAGTGGAGCAAAGCCACACCACACGCAACAACTTGATCTTCCATTGTTAAATGAATTTGATCAACAACATTTTCACGCCAGAAAGAATGTTTATATGCGGGAAAGTAACTGATTTAACTGAACTGACTGACAGCCCCTTTAAATACAGAATAGCGAATTGTGTAATGTAGCAAATATTGACGCTCTCACCAGCGGAGCTGTGAAGGCAGACAGCGTAGTGATGCTCTATGATGCTCTCGGCAGCAATCGTTGGTCACGCCGATCACTCGATGCAGAAGTATAAATCAGCCTTTAGAGTATGCACAGATCTGCACTTCGAATTTCTACCAGTAAAGCCTGATTTATACTTCTGTGTCAAGTGATCGTCGGGACCCACAGCCCATGCCTTGCACGAAGTTGTCGTAGTCTTTACAAGTAGCTCAAACTCGCTTATTCAGAGGCGGGAATCGGCGGATCTGCAACAACTTTAATCATAAGGTAAACATAAAACAAAAGTTTCCATCTGGAGCTTCTTCACGGGACTCGACACTCAACACTCACTCCATCAGGCTCGCTGCTCTCCCGCGACACTCAGCACCACCCACACTCTTCAGTGCTAGCAAGCCGACCAATCACAGAGCTTGCAGTATGCGGTCGCGATGTGTAGTTACATTCTTAGGAGGTGTACGTCAGCGTCGGCCACGGCGAGGGCTATGCAAAGGCTGTGCCGAACCATATGCATGCGCTTGATGCAGAAGTATAAATCAGCCTTAATACTAGACCACCTGGGTAACTTTGGAATACTCATTTCAACACACTACGATTTGTAAAATACCAACTCTACTTTCGAATACAATTTAGGATAGATAGTATGCAAATTGGAACACAGTAAAAGTTGCATTTTCATGTTTTCTGTGTGTTTTTTTGAAGCAAGTAGAAATGCACGGCTTATTCGACATGTGGTGTAATTTTAACTGAAACAGGAAAACAGGCAGGGCATAATGATTAGCTCCTCGCCTTTTTAAGTAATAGCCTATAGCATTTTGTTTATTCATTCATTCATTTTCTTTTCGGCTTAGTCCTTTTATTTATCCGGGGTCGCCACAGTGGAATGAACGACCCATTTTATTTTGTTTATATCTGAGCAAAAGCAAATCTGACTCTTGACAACCAGTCTGCAATAGCATTGCTTAGCCTGTCAAATCATTTTTCAACTTTAAAATACAACCCTCAGCATACAATTCAAATGGGTCCAACAAGTTTTGTGGTCCATGATGTGATCTGCGTCATGCTAATATGTTTCTGGGTCATAGCAGTGTGGAACTACATTTATTCCAATGGAAAGCATAGTTATGCTGTCGTCATAGTTTGTACTCTACATAGTGCACTGTGTGTCACTCACCATCTAGAAAACTGTGTGAAATGCACTTAATTCTAAATGTCCTAGTTGGCTTTATGCTGACCAGTTGATATATATATATATATATATATATATATATATATATATATATATATATATATATATATATATATATATATATATATATATATATATATATATATGCACAAAATGTATTTTAAGTGTTTTGGTGTTCCTCTCTCATTGATACAGTTACATTTAAGCATTTTGCAGACACTTTTATTCATACAATAACTTTCAATGTGTTGCCGGGACTCAAACCTGCAACCTCTGGATCCAAGTCCAACTCTCTAACATGCATGGATGAGTTCAGATCAATGCTGATTTGGCTACAATTTAATATGTTCTTTTATAAGCAAATATTGTAGCACGTAAATGTAGGCGATCCCTGTATGGATGCTCTTCCTCCTAATCTGCAATTGCCTCTCTGGCTATACCACTAACTGAGCCCTCTTTCTCTCTCTCTCTCTCTCTCTCTAAAAAAAAAAAAAAAAAAAAAAAAAAAAAAACAATTTTCTACTAATGTTTTGCTTCTTAGACTTTTACACGCCTGAAACTTGTCTATAGCGCTTGTTCACTGCTGCTCTTATAGTTGTGTAAATTGCTTCCTTGTCCTCATTTGTAAGTCGCTTTGGATAAAAGCGTCTGCTAAATGACTAAATGTAAATGTAAATGTCTATTACATGTGAGAGCACCTGATTGGTCAGAAGATCTAATGAGAAGCTGAAGTGTATGATTAGGTCATAGATCGTTGATCCATATAGGTGATAAGAAGAAGCTGCATGTTTATTTGATTTTTAGGGCGATTTTTAAGCACAGCATTGAGTTGTTGATATTATTGCTTGCTTATTATGAGATATTATATGAGTTATTACTGCTAAATAGAACATTTGCTTGACTACAACCTTGACAGAAATCAACGCCATTGCCAGGATGGCTGCCAAAGTGGACTGGCTTGCCTTAAAATGAATTTAGAGCAATTTAATTTCACAGGGGGTTGGTAGCTTGAAAATGAAAGCTTCTTTCTGACTCCAGAGATCACTTAGGGGTGAGGAAACGAAGACCATCTCCATTTGTTTTCTTTCATTTTCTCAGATTGCTAAAACAGTTACATCAGTCAAAGGTCAAGTTTGTTGAGGCATCAATTACATGGACGTATAACATCAAAAGTGAAGCAGACACAGTATGAGGCATTGAGCTCTGGGAATGAGTCCTTCTGAAAATGCTCAATGGAAGATCACGCTATAGTTTCAAACGAAAACTCCAGCATCATTCTACTAGATTTAAAAAGATATATTTTCAAGAAATTGCCCTTCGTTTGATTGTATTTAACTCATCTAGACAAATTTTTAATCACTAATATTCATGTCTTTGATTTAAAGCCACTAAGAAAATTGGAGTTTGCAAGACAGAGCAGAATGGAATTGAATTTGGTTTTAAATTCAAACAGTATTTTAGCAAAACTAGTATGATTTATGACTTCGTTTTTTGTTTTTCTATTCTATTCTATTCTATTCTATTCTATTCTATTCTATCCAAATGTTTTTAGCTGAGCATCACTAGAAAGATTTACAGCCTTTTAAAAATTACCATAATTTTTTTTTAAAGAGCCCATATTATACATGAAATAGGGTCATATTTAGGTTGTAAGGGTCTCCAACAACAGGCTAATATGCATGCAAGGTCAAACAACACTTTGATGGTCTTATAATCTGCATTTATTTTTACCTAATTATCCCAACGACTCCCATATGAATCGTTCAGCGATTCATTTGTTCCCAAACCCCTCCTCAGCGCGAAGCTAATCTGCGCTGATTGGACCGATGACAGCCTGCTGCGATTGGTTGACACGGACAAGGCTTCAGCGCGAGAGTGAAATGCCCAGCTGCTAATCTACAATATAAAAGTAGTCACAGTGCATACACGCTTCATAGTGGATTTTGGCTGCCAGTGGGTGAATGTAAACACAGACGATGGACTAGAAAATACCGACGACTAACTATTTTATTGAGCAAAAAGTCCAAGAACTGGCGAGGAGGTCACAGTCTTCTTGCTCTTTTCACACACACACACACAGAGACACACACACACACACACACAGGGCCTGCGCGTCCATAGAGGACCGGCTGAATAGAGAGGGCACGGCGCTCAGTTATATCCGCGAATATCCGTGCGTTACACACACGAGGAGACAGACACACACACACACACACACACACAGAGGGCCGGCGCGTCCATAGAGGAGCGGCTGAAAAGAGAGGGCGCGGCGCGGCGCTCAGTTATATCCGCGAATACCCGTGCGTTACACACACGAGGAGACACACACACACACACACACACACAGGGCCGGCGCGTCCATAGAGGAGCGGCGCTCAGTTATATCCGCGAATACCCGTGCGTTACACACACAAGGAGATACAGACACACACACACACAGGGCCGGCGCGTCCATAGAGGAGCGGCGCTCAGTTATATCCGCGAATACCCGTGCGTTACACACACGAGGAGACAATAATATTGAGCTGAAATATTTTGAAACTTATAGAGAATATATAGAGTTAACCTGATACAGTACACGCGGTTACAAGTAACAAAACACAACTAAATACATCATTTGCAAGCTAGAGTAAACGAGGCAATAATTTTAATCGCACTTACTTACACTTGTGAAATGGGGGTAGAAACTGATCCATGATGCACTGATCCATGTTCTGACAGTCTATACTGATCCTTCCTTTAACAAACTGATGAAGTCTTCTTTGAAAGCAGATAGTTTTCAGAAGCACTCAGAACTGCTCAAGGCTGGGCTATATTGCTGATGTTTCATCTTTGATTAGACTGTCCATAATATCCATCTGCACAGCGTGACTTCATTCGACCAGTGTCTGTGTGTGTCTCTGTGTGTGTGTGAGACTTTTTTTTCTGTTAGTGGGCGGGGCCGCAGGTTTCAAATCTCCCGGGTTTGCGCGCCCAACTACTTGTGTTTCGTAGCTGCGTCATCGCGAAACACCTAATGACTCGTTATCAAGACGACTCGTTTGAAGCACTATGAGTCGACTCTTTTATAGATGAATCAACAGTTTTAAACACTGTACACTTACAGATTTAAGCCTTAGCTGGATATTTCACTTCACTTAGAGCTGTGTTACACACTACATGGAAGGGCATTTTCAAAAACCCATAATATGGGCTCTTTAAAACACATTTTCTGTATATTTCCACTTTTTTTAAAATATAAAGTTAAAAATGTTTAGAATTTTTTTTTTTATAAAACACATATTGACTATTTCTACCAGAGCACAACTACAATCATTATATCTACTATATCTACTGTTTTACGATTACCAGTTTCAAGGTAAATCAGTGTAAATTTTCTAAAGGTTAGTATTAGGCTTGGGCGGTATTAAAATTTTGATATTGTTAAACCTCCTCTCTATTTTACCTCGGTATACGGTATTACCGTGCATAATAAAAAATTTTTTTAAAAAAGTTTGAGGTATTTCCTTCTCTTTTTACATATACACGCTTTCCATATAAAAAATATTCAAAGATGATTCCTTGGATTTACAATTTTTTTTTTTTTTAAGTTAAGTGATTGTAAACTATTTATTTGGGCTAAATTTAAACAAACAAATTAAAGTTGAACATTACTACATTTAAGTTGTTTGTTTAAATTCAACACGTATAACTTGTTTGCAACATTTTTGTAGACATCATTTTTTTCAGTATGTTGCACTCCTTTCATTTAAAGTGTGTGCTGCACATTGAGAATACTGAAATGAAGCTTCATAAAATTAAATGCGTGTTTATGTTTGTTTGCCACAAAAGTAGGCAAACTGCACATTTTATTTGTTGTTTGATCATTTCAGATACAAAACCTGGTAGAATACTTTAAGTGTGACATTTAGTTCCGAACATTAAGGGCTCTATTTTAAAGATCTAGGTGCAAAGTCTAAAGCGCATGGTGCAAAAGCATTAAGGGTGTATCCGAATACACTTTTTCTATTTTAAGGATGGAAAAATAAGGTTTGCGCCGTGTCGCATGGTCTAACAGGGTTGTGTTTATTCTGTTAATGAGTTATGGGTGCGTTTTGAGCATAACAAGCATTAAACCAATCAGAGTCTCATCTCTCATTCCCTTAGTCAATTGGGTCGCACCATAACGCATTTGCTATTTACATGGCGGACTTTGTAAGCGGCAAAACTGAACGCTTTACTAGAGAGAAAACAGTTAAAGAGCCCCTATTATACATGAAATAGGGTCATATTTTGGTTTTGGGGGTCTCCAACAACAGTCTAATATGCATGCAAGGTCAAACAACACTTTCATGGTCTTATAATCTGCATTTATTTTTACCTAATTGTCCCAGCGACTCCCATAGGAGTCGTTCAGCGATTAATTTGTTCCCAAACCCCTCCTCAGCGCGAAGCTAATCTGCGCTGATTGGACCGATGACAGCCTGCTGCGATTGGTCGACACAGACAAGGCTTCAGCGCGAGACAGAGTGAAATGGCTAGCTGCTAATCAACAATATAAAAGTAGTCACAGTGCACACACGCTTCATAGTGGATTTTGGCTGCCAGTGGGTGAATGTAAATACAGACAATGGACTACAAAATACTGACGACTAACTATTTTATTGAGCAAGAAGTCCAAGAACTGGCGAGGAGATCTCCTAGCCTGTCACAGTCTACCTGCTCTTTTCACACGCACGCACGCACGCACACACGCACGCACACACACACAGGGTGGCAGAATAGAGAGGGTGGCGTCGGCGACACCTCCCACACCACCCGCGTCCTCAGTTATATTTTTGGCTGTGATACATAGTTTGGATAAAGTTGTCGACGATTCTTCCTATTGTCATGCAATGTGAAAGCCCCTGTCGCCGATCCATTTTGCAGTGTAAATAAAGCAACGACAAAACGCAGATAGTCAAGCAGTGTGAAAACATCTGTGACACGACTACTTTAAAAAATCATGCAACCTGAACTCGGCATAACGTTTAGACCTGCTCTCAGCTGGTCTATTGTGCAGTCTATTTTAGTTCCTCAAAATAGCAACGCGCCAACAATCTCCATTCAGATCAATGCGCCTTAACACACCTCCCCTGAGTCCACAAAGCGGCGCAAATGGATTTACTATTTAAACAACGTGGTGCAAAGCGGGAAAATTAGGATTGCGCTTGTCTGAAAATAGCAACACATTGCACCAAACAAATCTCAAAAGTCATTTTAACAAAACTGTGATAATATTGATAACGGTGTTAAATCTGATCACAATAATAATAATAATAATAATAATAATAATAATAATGTGAAACGATAACACTGTTACATCTATAATATCTCCCTACACAATTTTTTTTCATGTTTTCCACAACCATATGACCCCTCCATCCCCCATCCCCATCAAATTCCCAGAGTTTTCCCAGAGCGCAGCTGTCTCCATTCAGGAAGATGCAGCATGAGGTGTATCTATTAATTCCTCTATTCTGAAAGCATTAACCCTTCACCTCCCTGAATGGACGTTCCCACCTCGCTCTCTTCCTGTGAGCACTTGTATTCCGATATGCCGTTCCTGTGGGCTAAAAGCCTGCGTGGCTCGTGTTTACATCGCGGTGTCAGTCAGGGTTGAATGTTTGAGGTGTGGAGTTACATCCCTGACGGCTGTGTGTGTCTTGCGGATGCTCTGTTGGCTGAAGCTCATATATCAAAGGGTTAGAAGTGAAGGACATCGAGCGCAGGGTTAACGCCGGGGCTGAACGGCCTGGATGAATGGAGAAGTCCATTAGTGGGACGCTCAGTGAGGTTTAAAGGAGTAGCACCTGAGGGCCTAAAGCGAGACAGGACACACGGATCGGGCAGGGTGTGGACCGTTCGGACACTGAGAGACTATATCCTGTCTCTGGGAAGATGAGGATGCACTCAGACGGCCCTCGGGTTAAGACTACAGATGGACTGATAACAAGATGACCGCCTCTGGGACACACACACACTCGAACGCAGATCTTAGGTTTCTTAGGGCTGAAGAAGACCCCCGTCTGTCCCAACACGTCTTCTATGGTTCACTCTCCACCGAACTAAAGGAATTTCACTCAATCAGGAGAGAGGGTGTCACGTTACGTCTTTTATATTGGATGTGAATGTACTGAAGGGGGCATTCTGGAGTGTTTGATTCTGTACAGTATGTTTTTTTTTTTCTTGAAAGCAGATGGTGGAGGATAAAAGCACACATGTACATGCACTACTGACCTTCCTTGTTCTGCAATCCGGCCATCATGAAGAACAAGAATCTGATCAGAGCTGACGATGGTGGATAATCTGAAAATACAAATGAATGACACTGAAACAGATCAAGACAACGACAACAGTTTATCATCAAAACGCATTTACAGGTTTCCACCAAGCGGCAACCTCCCACTCTCCCTCGTGAAGCAAATACGGAAGTGACTGAAACTCCGCTAATTCCGGGACTGCTAAACTCCGAAAATTCCGCTAGTCCTGGCTCCATAATAGAGCACATTTCTATTGAGCTCAATGTTAAAATGCGCAACTTTACAGCAGAAAAAAAAGTTTACAGCCTGGTACAAAGAACGATTTTGGTTCATAAAGCTAGGGTGATTTTTTTCGAACTCATCCGTTTCGTTTATACTGTTATAGTAAGTTTGCATAATTAGGGCATGGTCACTTGAGTCACCGCTAGGTCTTGCTGCTCGCTGTCTCGTCACCTTAGCTAATTCCAGCTGATTAACCGCTGAGCTCAGCATACACATTGTATTTTTGTTTTGTATTACGTGACTTTACAGTCAGTTGCTTTTTAGAATTATTTCCTACAATTATCAGTTATTATAGCTATCTGTGGCACTTAATTGTGCTCACAAACCATTCATGTGGCCTCTGTTTCCCAGGTGAATTAAATTATATACTTACTGTATACCATTTCTATAAATGTATTTGTTTTATTTATCATAATTTGTCATATTTATCATAATTTGCTTTAGACCTGCAAAGCACTCCAGAATCTGACAGATTGATTAGCTGTAGGCTATAGAACAGTCATCTGAATCGTTGTCATACAGTGTTAGGCCTAGATTAATTAGCCTTGCGTTTACTAACACAGATTATATTTGAAGTATGTGGAAGTAATTCGCGTTTTCCTCCTGAAGAAAAGCATCATAAGATCAATGCTTAGTGGCTCAATGTGTTACAACAGTGCTTTTAAAGGACTAAACACTTTATTAATATAGTAAACAACCAAGCACATGTGGTCAGAACACAAACGAACTGGATGTACTGAAGTATTAAGCGTTTCTCCCAAAGAAAAGCCTGTCTAAGCAAAATGCTAGCAGGCACCTGTAGCTCCGCTCACGCTCTGCCTCTTTGCCCTTATTTGGTGACCCCCGGTTGGATCGATGATGCGCAAACAAAATGACGCCGGTTGGCCACGCCCACTTGTAGCTTTATTTGCGCCCTTTAGAAACCTATGGGTGACGTCATGGAAACTACGTTCATATATTTTACAGTCTATGGTTCCCACCTATAGCTTAAAAGCTGAATTTCAATTAAATGAACAAAAAAACAAGGTGCTGTTGAGCCTTGCTAATAATAAAATAGTTGGAGCCATTGTGAGAGAAACATCTGATAATTTACTATTATTACCATAGATTTTTGAAAAGAAATTAAAAGAAACAAGACGATCTTCAGTCTCCAGTCATTTTGTCATTAGTCAATTTAGTCATCGTAGCTTTTCAGTCAGTCAGTAATGCATATATCCAAACATCAGCCAGCAAATACTATGGCTTTGTTTAGTTTCAGTTGGCAGTGTTCTTCTGCACCACTGGTACAGCACTACTTGGACTGTGAACATCTCTGATGGCAGAGTCTGTCAGTGGGTCAGTTCCCTCTTACAGACCATTTCAATGTGGTCATGTCATTGGCCCATGAACATTTCCTGCTTATTATTAAAGTATTTTATAACTGCAACAAGAGAAAATTCAATCGTAACTTAATTTTAAAACAGCAATCATAACATTATTTATTAATATGTGGCTCTTTTTGGGTTCTCAGAAGCTTTAGAAATTAAAAATGGAAACCAGGCAATACGTTGGGACTATTATTTTTGTTTACATCCCTCAAAATGATTTATAGAGTAGCCTTAGAGAGAAATGAAAACGTCTGTACAAAGTGTCTGTACAAAGCTCTGCATATAGGCCCGTCTCAATTCCCAAATCGTGGTCTTTGCATGCCCGGTTTTCACGGGTCAAAGAGGACAGAGTAGTGTGGGCACCAGGCTCAAACAAAAACTACACATTTCAAAAAAAAAAAACACAAGAGTTCATGCAGACTCATTAACTTGACTCACTGTAACTGCATCATTTGAATTAGTGAGTTAATAATTCAAGAACAGATGCAATCAGATCCCTCTAGTTCAGGGGTTCCCAAACCTTTCAGTCTGTGACCCCCCAAAATAATAACTCCATTTTCCTCGGAGGTGGTTATAAACATACAAACATTGCACACAATGGTGCACACACACCAATAGGAACTATGAACAAGAATATTGACAACACAAAAAAAGTGAAATAGTCTAACAACCATATACAATATGGTTACAATATACAAGTAATTGTTTATAGTCATTATTTATTGGTTTAATTTAATATGACCCTCACTTAATGAGAATGGTGGGGACAATAATTACAGCATAAGACCTTCTTGGTTTTGTTTTGGAGACCGCTACTTGGAGATCTTCCTCTATGTTCAGTTGTGTCCTTTATTTTTAATGTCTGTGAGCACTATAAAGGTGTCAAAGTTGAACATTGTACCATGAAATTGATCTCATTAATCTAGCGAATAACCCCAGGGGTCACAACCCAATGAAAAAAATTGAAAGGCTGGTGGCATATTATTTGCATAATGTTTTTTTTTTAATGGGACTATTAAATAATATGTTTATCTTCTGTAGGTAATGGATAGGCCCACACGGAATCTGCACTCAGAAATCCGCAGATTTTTTGCCTATCATTGAATCTATGTATTTACTTGTGTAAATGTGTGTACATTTATATTTACTCAGTTTTTTAATTAATTTCACTAATATTATTGTGATATAATAATAGTAATATTAAAATATTCATATGATTTATTACCAATACAGTTTGTGACGTAATATTTTCTGTCTTTTAGTAGCTATATTATATGAGACTTGCTTTGTTTACCAAATAAGAGGACCTGGGGTCTGTTCTTCGTACCTTGCTTAAATGATCTAAGATGGTTTGACAGATCCTGGATCTTTTAATCTTGATAACCGATCTCTGGTTAATTTGGTTCTTCAAACAAGTTCACGAATCAGATTAAAATGTCTTGATGAACTGATCTGAGATTGCTGCATGTGTTGTGAAGTACAGATTTATCGATTCTTGAAATCATGATCAGCAAAGCAAAGATTGGCTGATGGCACAACAGTGTAATGACATCATCTGGTTAATATTCAATTATCCATGTGAGAAAAATTATATAAAATTCGTAGTAAACGGTTTTGTTAAATATGATGCGCAATAACTTTCCACATTTGTTATGAGCTGCAGGCTTTACACTATCATGTGTCTAGAGTATTTAGCTATTTATTTAGTTTTACATTTTAGATAGGATTTTCTTTACTATAGTAGCCCAAGCCTATTTAAGTTTCTAAATCGGCGTAAGGAATTTAAATACATTTTGCATCAAAAAAGCCTTTTGATATTGGTAAAGGCATCTGCAACTTTTGCAAAGCATCAAATCACCAGCATATTAGCAGTCAAAACATGTATGGCTGCATTATTTATTATTCCTTTATAAAAAACAAACAAACAAACAAACAAAAAACAGTTGAATATTATGCATCTCTATTATTTTGGGCACCTTTAAATAGTACGCATTTTTATCTAAAAATCATATTAATAAATGTTCTCTTTGATCCCCTTCGGGAGAACCCCCCCGTTTTCGTACTTTTATTTACTAGAATTAATTTATATATATTTTTTACTTATATGTATATAAACATAAATATTATTAATTATTTTATATTATTAATTATTATAAAATATCAACGTGTATATATAAACTTTTAACTATTTTACTTTTTCCCAAGTTTATATAATCTATAGGTTACTACTGTAAGAAAATATCAGCATTCGGTACATACTTTCAGTATTACCTTTGCTTGATATGAGCCGATCTAATCCTGTTTATATGAAATAAACCTGCTCCCGATTGAGCTAATTGAGTAATCCACGTACGAAGAACGGATCCCTAATTGGATTTGCATTGTAAACAATAAATAAAAGTTTAAAAGGTATAATTTTTTAAGTGTTTAGTTATGATACTCCTAAAATAATTCAGCATAAATCCAGATTTTTTAGTAAATTCTCCACAGAAATAGCAAAAAAATGTGTACAGATTCTGTCTGGTCCTAGTTATGGATAAAATATGGTAATTATAATAGTTTAATAACAGGTATACGATTTTTGGAAATCACCAAGCAACCCCCACCGTCTCGCGACCCCCTAGGGGGTCCCAACTCACACTTTAGGAACCACTGCTCTAGTTCACAGATGAATTATTCAGTGTGATTTGGGATTATTGTATCTCAGAGTCTGACGATTAATTTTAAAATACAGAAAATATAAAAAAAAAACATTTGTTTTGGAATGAAGTTTCCTAAAATAAAAATCCCCTAATGAAGTTATTTAAGTACATTACAAAAGTAAAAATGCTGGTCGCCACTGCTGGAAAGCTTTCCAGGAGTTCCTGAATATAGAGGAGGATGGAATACAGCTAGCTTAAAATATCGCTCTGAAGAGCCCTGCATTATTAAGAGTTATCTGAACTATCTGCAGTAGTAGCTCTGTTGATATCTCTTTTTAAATTACACTGTAAACCCTGACAATCAAATTTGCAAAGTATATTTGACTAAAATATTACTGAACGTTCTTAATACTTGATGTAAAAACACAAACTCATTAAATTAAGCAGAACTCAAAGCAAATTTGTAGTTGCCATCATGCTTTGCTGTTTGACACTTAAAGGGAAGTAAATGGTAAAATGAAAAGCAATGTGATGTGCTTTTGTTCACGATTTTTTATAGAAGGTGATTTGTCATGTTTAATGCTATGTTTTTTAAAAAATCTAAAGGGTTTCTGCTACTAATGTCACTGTTTTGAAGACAGTTTGCTATAAGACCAATAAAACTATGCATTCCTTTATTTAAAAGCAATGACTGTATTCTTAAGCACAGAAATAGTCTTTTTAATGCACCCCCCATGCTATATTAACTAGAATTTGATATTAAAAGATATGCTTGGTCAAATTCAATTGGTGCAATTCAAACATATTTACATTAGATGTCGCCTACGCTATTGGTGTCTATTGTAAGGAATGCGTCAATAGAGCCGCCTCGACTGGCCATCCAAAGCCAGAGATATATACATATCTGATATACACATATATCTATGATCGGGAGTTTTCCAGGTGGTCGGTATGCAAATATTTATTTAAGTTATGAAAATTATAACTTTACATCACTTTTCTATATCGATGCATGGATAAATGACCGCGCGGGCTTTGCCGACAAAGAACGAATGTTTGCGTGCATGGAAATGTATTATCCTCCCTCCATTTTAAATTAGATCTAATCCTGAAACACACCCCCTCTCCAGCTTTTGCATCTCATTTTAACAGGAGCGATTCCTTTGTGAATGAATCTCCGTTATGAACGACTTGTTCACTTAGCCGACAATACCAGTTTCCAGCACCGCAGCTTCTTGTTGTCATATTTCATTAACATTGTTCGCTTAATTTATTCAACTATACTAGCATAAGCTGAGAATTTAGTGCGAGTTGGTGCTACTTTCCTTATGATCATTGCACTAAGTGACTGTTTTATCATCAATACTTGTTTAGCACAAAAGTTTGTAACACAAAACAGTAAAAAACAAACCTTACCTATGAAATGTTCTGCATTTGTGCCTTGTTTTCTTGTTTGCTCGTTACTACACCCATATGCAGTGCTAAAGTCCAGCATATTCACATTAGCTTTAGTCTTGAGTAGTGCGTTTGATTTACATTTACCCTGGGAGTACTGTACAAATGTGGCGGCGCTATTGACGTATGCTGAGGGTTCGTATGTGATATCTAGTGTATACTGTTGAAGTCCGAATTATTACCCCCCCTGAATTATTAGCGCCCTGTTTACTTTTTTCCCCAATTTCTGTTTAACGGAGAGAGGATTTTTTTCAACACATTTCTAAACAGAATAGTTTTAATAACGCATCTCTAATGACGAATTTATTTTATGTTTGCCATGATGAGCAAATAATATTTTACTAGATACTTTTAACTAGGCAGGTTAGGGTAATTAGGCAAGTTGTTGTATAATGATGGTTTGTTCTGTAGACTTTAAAAAATAATTAGCTTAAAGAGGCTAATAATTTTGACCTTAAAATGGCTTTTAAAAAATTAAAATCTGCTTTTATTCTAGCTGAAATAAAACAAATGAGACTTTCTCAAGAAGAAAAAATATTATCAAACATACTGTGAAAAATTTCTTGCTCTGTTGAACATCATTTGGGAATTATTTAAAAAAGAAAAGGAAAATTCATTGGGGGAGGGCTAATAATTCTATGCAGTTCATACTAAAATTCCAAAACTCATAATAGTTAACCGTCTTTTGTCATTTAAGTGCCATTGTAAGTGTATTTTATATTCTGTAGACTCAAATGGACAAAGTTAAGACTACTTATAAATATCAACATTTAAACCTAAAAGGTTTAAGGCGATCAGTTTCCTTATATAACTCACTGGGTTTTACAGTGTCTGTCAGAGAGAGAAAAAACATAGCCATGCTTTGATAGATCCACAAAACCATAATATTTACAATCTAGCTGTCTAGATCTTATCAGAGACAGGAGAAAGTATTGAAGTAATAAAGCAAAAAGACATCAAAAAACATTACAGATGTCACCTTTAAAAGGCACAGACAGAAAACAGGCTTTAAAGTCTGTTCTTGTTCCTGCATCACATCAAAACGTAAGCCTTGTTTGTATCCTTTTCACAAAGCAGAAAGATTCAGACGCCATCGTACTGTAAACGCATTCTCTAATTTAAAGCAGCAGCAGCAGCGTCTTTAAGCACCAGATCCCCCTTAATCTAATCCACACACACACACACACAGCTTCTTTAATTCACACCCGAAACCTTCTGCAGGTCATCCTCTCAGCTGCCCTTCATCTTCAAACAAAGGAGCAGAGACTTCTTTATTGATCGCTAACCCCAGAACCACCACCCAAAAACAGATCAAAGTGACACCACTGTCTCAGAGGTTGGACAGGATCAAAGCTCACAGACTCTGATCCTGATGTGTTTACAATTTTCTAAAGAGGAGAGCAATGAGAGACTGAGGGAAGAAAAAAAAAAACATTAGAGAGAAGGAAACAGAGATGCCGGACGGGTATAGAGACGCTTTCGGGGAGCGAAGGTGGGAGTACGAGAGTAGTGGAATGTGACAGAGAAATAAAAAGGTGACCAGTGGAGAGCGAGGTGTGCGAATGGATGTCAAACGTGCTTGCCCTCCTCATAAAACAACACTACAAAATAATTCCACGCTAATAACTGGCAGATGCACACATGTTTTCTGTTGAAGGCCGAGTGGAGGTTTATCAAACACTATTATGCGAAGATGAAACGATTCCTGGAAAACGATAATTGTTTGATGGGTATTTGTAATGGGGCTCATTTGATGACTAACAAAGCCTCTGAAAACATAAACATCAATTAAAGCGGATCAATTGTAAGGTGCTCAATTGTCATTACGGTATCAAGTAACTATCAAAGGAATTGGAGAGGAATACACAACGAAATGAAATTAGACAATAAACAAAATTGCATATACAAACGCATGTATAGTCAGACTTCGCAACAAACGAAAATTGAAAGTGCAGAGAAAGTGCACGAAGCTTCAGTGGTTTCAAATATAACATTTATTTCATTACAATATTAATAAGCACTTTACAATATGTTTCATTAGTTCTTGGTGATGTATTTACTAACATAAACTTAAGTCAACTGGTTGTGCATAAGCTACAAGCATACTTTTGTTCGCACATACTGTAAAACGAAAGGAATGACTTTATTTAACAGATTCTTCTCCTCAGTGTCAGTATAGGGTGCATGTTCACAAGCACTGTGCACTGATATATCCAACGGAAGCCCTTATTAACTTATTCAGTTATTAAGAGTTATTTGTTAGTAGCGTGGACGAGTACAACATGTATAAAGAGCGCATCACTTTCGTGAATGCATGTTTTATACTAACAAAGAGGAGAAGAAACTGTTGGATAAAGTCGTTATTTTGGTTTTATGTGTGCACACAAGTATTCTCATAGCTTCATGATATTTCAATTGAACCACTGAATGCATATATTAAGTTTTGAAGATGTTTTTTTTTTTTGTGGTATTTTTCTGGACTTGGAATGATCCGGGACTATTGCTGCTTATGGAGGGTCAGAGATATCTTAAGAGATATGGAGGTCTGAAATATCTTTATTTGTGTTCCAAAGATGAATAAAAGTCTCAGGGGTTTGGAACAACATAATGAGCAATAAATAACATGATTTTCATTTTTGGGTGAACTAACACTTCACCTAAAAAAAAAAAAAAAAAAAGAATTTCTGCTGCTCGTTCAAACTGCTCATTTAAAATGAGTTGAAACAACAAAAATCTTGAGATTTTTTTGGGACAACTTAACTGTTTTATGTTTAATCTACTTAATGGGCTAAATGCACAGCTAGTGTTTTTCAGCCAATGGTAAAGTTTATTTGAAAGGTTAATGTGACTATTTAAAAATTGATTAGGGTTCCTTTTACAGCATTGACATGGTACACTCTCAGAAATAAAGGTACAGGAGCTGTCACTGGGGCAGCACCTTTTCAAAAGGTACATATTTGTACCTGAAGGGTCCATAATGGTACCTGAACGGTACTTTTTAAGGTACATTTGGGCACTTATATGCACCTTTGTAGTATTACTGTGGACTCTTAGGGTACAAATAAGTATCTTTTCAAAAGGTGCTGCCCCAGTGACAGCTCTTGTACCTTTATTTCTAAGAGTGTAATGTCATTAAAATACAATCAGTTAAATAAAGTTATGTATTTATTTAGTTGTGTAATCTGATTAGGTACTAAAGTCAATGTAATTGCGTTACTTACGTTTCAAATAAAGTTTTTAGGAGAAAAAATGCGTCTTTTAAATATTTCTTTCCACTGCAACGTTAATAAGTTAATAAGCATGCGTTTTTAAATTGCTGTAGAATGCCAGCTGAAATGGTTGCTGTCGAGAGCGGTTACTTTAAGGAAATACAGACATTACTTTGATTTCATTGAGCGTAAAGACAAAAATATTGCTGTGAAATTCAGTCTATGTCCAGTTTCTAAAAAACTTTCGCCTGCTTCTAACTTAACCAGCAACTTGTTCAAGCAATAGAATAGAAAGCACTCTGACAATACTCCTCTCCAAGGAGGACACCGGCGCCCAAAAACACGATGGTCCAACTCAGCCTAAACAGGCTAAATTGAATTTTTTTGTGCAGGATCGGGAGTGAAGGTATTTTCTGAATGTGAAGAAAAACATAGCTGCTTATGGGGCCGTTCACATGTCGTGTCTTTTGCGCGTGCAAGTTCATTATTTCCAACGAGGCGCATGGCATTCACAAACAAGCGCTCGCATTTTCCAGGAACTCCAGTTGAAAACCGCGAGCCACATGGCAAGAACTGACCAACCAGCTTCATGCTTTGTATGAAATATACACATTTCTGTAGTCTAATTACCTCAGACAACCACAGAACACCCAAACACTGCAGTTTTGCATACTATGGATGTCAATAGTTACAGGTATCCAGTTTTCAAAAACAAACAAAAATGGGTTTAGAACAAATGAATGATGAGAGAATTTTAAGTTTTGGGTGAACTCCAAGTCTTTTGAATATGTCAAGCTGCTGTGATCAACCCATTAAATTACTGAAAGAGCAGTTTATTTGGCATTTTTATAGGTATATTTTATATGTTTTAAAAGTAAGTTTAAAGTAATTAGAAATCTGATTACTTTTTACATAAAGTAATTAGTAATGGAGCCAGATTACAATTTTCCAGTAGTAATCAGTAATTTTAAAGATAATTTATCCAACACTGTGTATGATATATATTTTTTAGTTTTTGCACTTTTACTCAAATGAAGTTAGTTATTTTACCTACTTAACATTTTATTAGGAAATCTATTATTTTACTCATTTATTAGACCACTTCATCCACTAATGGTGAAACTCCAAGTATGAGTCAGACTGGGAAATACTGCTAAATCAAACAAAAATTTAAAATTTTTAATCTTTTATTGCTAACACCTGGTACAACAAGACCCATCACAAGTGGACAGCCCTGAAAAAGGGCAGGCGTAAAAAGAATGTGTGGTCAGATGACTGAAACCACATCCAGAGGTGGTTAGACACGCATGTGAAATCCCATCACATCTGTAGCATAAACGCAAATTCATTCTGATGAATCACTGGCAGCAATGCAAGACTGCCCACTCACCAGTCAATCATCTACCGCACCGAACAGATGTTTTAAATGTTGCTGTCGGTGTATATAACCATTACACACACACAAAAAAAAAAAAAAAAAAACTGGAGAAGTGCATAATTTAGCATTGGCAAATCTCAAAAGAACTTCTTCAGTACGTCTAAATTACCATGCAATTTTATGCAACTCAAAAAAAAAAAAAAAAAAGGTGCAGTGGGTAGCACAATCGCCTCACAGCAAGAAGGTCACTGGTTCGATCCCTGGCTGGATTACTTGGCATTTCTGTTGTGCATGTTCTCTCCGTTTGTGCGTGGGTTTGCTCCGGGTACTCCGGTTTTCCTCACATGTCCAAAGACATGCAGTGTAGGTGAACTGGGTAAGCTAAATTGTCCATAGTGTATGTGAGTGAAAGAGTGTGTATGGGTGCTTCCCAGTGTTGGGTTGCAACTGGAAAGTGTTAAATGTTTCATAAAATGCAATACACTTTGTTTTATAATCCTGCCGATTATAAAAGCATGTTCAATGGACTGAGGCGCAGACACGTAGGTGTGAACTATGAGCTAAGTATGTCATGTACAGCTTTATCTCATTGGTGAGACAGCTGCTTGCTATTGTTTGGATTATCCTTCATGCACCTTTCATTTCATTGAACTGGGGCGTTTTTCTGAAGATGCTGGGTGTATAAGGACAAATAAATCAATTTAATTATTGCTAGAGATGTGTCCCAGATGGCCCAACAAAAGCTTTTATCGATACACGATGTTATCTGATGGACAACGCCTTGAATGCAGAGCAGCTGACAAAAGGATGTCTATATTTCAAGGCCTGGACACAGTGAAGCATCAGGACAGATATCAGGGTGCGGTCACATTAGTAAAATTTTGACCATCAAAAGTTTAGTGAAGTTCACTCGCTGGCCACTTTATTAGGTATGCCTTATCAGTACTGAGCATTTTGCCTTTAGAACTGCCTTAATCCTTTGTGGCATAGATTTAACTGGAAATATTCCTCAGAGATTTTGGTCCATATTGACATGAAAGCATCACACAGTTGCTGCAGATCTCCCGTTCAACCACATCCCAAAGGTGGTTTATTGGACTGAGGTCTCGTGACTGTGGAGGCCATTTGAGTTCATTGAACTCATTGTCATGTTCTAGAAACCAGTCTGAGATGATTCACGCTTTAATTCATGGTGCATTATCTTGCTGGAAGTAGCCATCAGAAGATGGGTACACTGTGGTCAAAAAGAGATGGACATGGTCATTAGCAATACTCAGGTGGGCTGTGGCGTTGACACGATGCTCAGTTGGTACTAATGGGCCCAAAGTTTTCCAAGAAAATATCCCCCACACCATTACACCACCACTACCAGCCAGAACCAGTTGATACAAGGCAGGATAGATCCCTGTTTTTACGTTGCTGATGGCAAATTCTGACCCTACCATCAGAATGTTGCAGCAAAAATTGAGACTCATCAGACCAATCAATGTTTTTTCAATCTTCTATTGTCCAATTTTGGTGAGCCTGTGTGAATTTGGTGAGCCTCTGTTTCCTGTTCTTAACTGACAGGAGTGGCACCCGGTGTGGTCTTCTGCTGCAGTAGCCCATCTGCCTCAAGGTTAGATGTGTTGTGCGTTCACAGATGCTCTTTTCCTCGGTTTTAACGAGTGGTTATTTGAGTTACTGCTGCCTTTCTATCAGCTCAAACCAGTCTGGCAATTCTCCTCTGACCTCTGGCATCAACAAGGCATTTGCACCAACAGAACTGCCACTCACTGAATGTTTTCTCTTTTTTGGACCATTCTTTGTAAACTCTAGAGATGGTTGCGCGTGAAAATCCCAGTAGATCAGCAGTTTCTGAAATACGCCACGTTCAAAGTCACTTAAATCACCTTTCTTCCCCATTCTGATGCTCAGTTTGAACTGCAGCAGATTGTCTTGACCATGTCTACATGCCTAAATGCATTGGGTTGCTGTCATGTGATTGGCTGATTAGAAATTTGTGTTAACGAGCAGTTGGACAGGTGTACCTAATAAAGTGGCTGGTGAGCGTATGTAACATTGATGAAGTGACTTTCAAAACAAGCAGTTTTCTGTTGGTTAATCCAGAAAATTCACCTAACCAACGTGAACTCATTATAAAAAAATACTGAAATAATTCACCTCATGCAATTAATACTGAAATGACTTAATTTTGGCATTGAGAATTCACCATACCACAGTAAAAACTATGAAATATAACACACTTATGAATACAAGACTCACAATTAAAGCTGGGAAAAACTAGTTCAATGTAACAAATTTACACAGTAAAAAAATGCTGGGTTGCACACTATTCCTTCATATTGTCCCAACACAAATGAACCAAGTTAACATAATTGTTTTAACAAAATTAAGTGGAATCAACATAAAATAATTAAGTTGTCCCCCCAAAAAACCCTCAATAACAGTGTTGCTTCAGCTCATTTCAAATACATTTTTCGTTGTTGAGTGTAGGGCCCTAAGAAGAAGAAGTTCTTAGAAGTCACCCTGTGGTACATGCAGTTTTTGATTTTTAGTTTGTGTTTAACATCTTGCCAGCTTTTTTGGCTATATAGGTTGTTTTCACATGACGTCATTGATGACGCACAAAATTCAGATGGAGGGCAGGAAGTGGTTCTTCTGCATAGGAATCACTATCAAAACATTTCTGTTTTATGTTGTTTATAATTGTTTAAATTGGCCAAAATAAGAAATGCCGAACAGCTTTTATTTTAGACTTCCAAACATTAAAGGAGAGAAAGTTCAAGAAACTGGCTGAAACGGAAGAAAATGCAGCATGTAATAAACATTCATTCAATACAACCATGTGTATAAACTTTTTTGAATGCGATAATTTGATTGACAGCACCGATAAAGATTATATCCAGGCCTAGCTATGTGTTTAAATATGTTAATGTGTTATATAAAAATCAGATACAAACACCACCACACTTAATGCACAATAATTTGGGATCGCTGTAATGAAATCTCCGTCTCGTTTTGCAAAAATTCATGTCTTTACTGGCATTTTGCTGGAATAAACAACCGTAACAGCGACATCTACATGTGCAGCAGCGGTGAATGTCTGTTGATGGTAAATTTATTGACTGAACAAAAAAGAAATGCAAACCTTGTGACAAAACTAGGCTGTTATCATTGTGGAGCACTTTCCCCCCTTTACAAAAATAAATAAAAAATGTAGACTATGCGTCCACGCATTTGTATGCTTTCATCTGTTATTTCGTGATGTCTGGAAGACATCATGGGGGAAAAACTAGTAATTTATAATAAACATGTTTTTGAATGACTTGGTAAAGTGTATAATGTGTACAACTCTTTGTTAATGAATGCTACAGAAAACTGTAGCATAGTAAACTGATAAACTGTAAAAAATACTGTAACGTTAGTGTAAACTGTGGTGCACTGTGATGGTGTATAATTAAGGCAGAGAAAACTGAAGCCTATTGAATAATTTGTTTATTAATACAGTTGTGTTGTACCACAGCAACAATAGAATTACTACGACAGTTTAATTTAAGTAATTATCTATAGTATGCTTCCAAACACTATAGTATTTTTCATGAAATGTAATTATACAGTATGTACCACCTTGATGACAGGCAAATATATTTTAGTTTAGTAGGAAACTTGTCTCCTCATTATATAAGGATCATGCCCAACATGTGGTTATTTTCTACTGATAACTCCGTTGAAATATGGTATAAATCATAAAAAAAGGACTATATGTCTCTTTGTCTCCCATTCAGTTTTTTACTTCCAGCCCTCCACCTAAATTTCACATGTCACCAAAACCATGTGAAAACAACCTATTGTCATGGCAAGAAAATGTTTATTGCAGTTAGATGCAAGATAGTTTCTTGTGTGGAGATCCCATTCTCTTTGCTACTTGTTATTAATGTTTGTACAAATTATTGGTTTTAAGTCCAAAGGTGGTACTGGACAAATTGTGAGGTCTATTAATATTGCTCTGCTTTTGCAGCATTCCCTTTGGTTCCACACAGGGCCATGAACCCAACAAACATTTCTAAAGGAAACCATTGCTTGAAGACAGAACTTTGAATCTGTAGTTAAAAGAAACATTCTCTGTTCTTCTTTTTTAGACTTGATGAAGTCCAAAGGCAAGATAAAAGCATTTGCTTCTACTGTAAATATTGAGCTAAAATTGGGAATTAACATTTGTTTTTTTTGGGGGCTGATGAAAAATGCTGATGATGTACAAATTGGATCTTCACATTTAGATCTGTAAGTATATATACAGGGATTTGTGATGGAAAAATGTCTGATGTAATGGAGATGTTGTTGAAAATCATTTGGGTGGGTAATAAAAATGAATATTACAATTTGCATTATTGATATGTTATATTATGGCAATGCTAAAGCTTTACTGTTTACTGATCAGTTTAACAACTTGAGGTTTGTAGTAAACAAAAATGACCATGAGTTTTAAAGGGAAAGTTCACCCAACAATGAAAATGTCCTAACAATAAATACACGCTCAAGTGGTTCTAAATGTTCATGAATTTCCTCATTCTGTTGAACACAAAAAAGACATACTGAAGGATGTTGGAAAAAAAATCAGCCATTGACATCTTTAGTAGGAACAAAACATACTAAATGGAAGTCTTCAGTATTTCTACCTTTGTGTATAACAGAAGAAACTCAAATATGTTTTGTAAAAGTGGAGGATGAGTAAATGATAACAGAATTCCTACTTTTGGGGGGGGGGGGGGGGGGGACTATCTCTAAGTTGCATTAGCACTTCTGTTAGTGGCACTTACCTGTGTGCCACGACGAGAGTGGTGTGGTTGGCGCACACCTTTGCAAGAGAAGCCTGAATGTTGCGCTCCGTTTGACTGTCTAAAGCAGATGTGGCCTGAAAGCAAAATTCCAGTTGCAGGCTTTAATACATACCATCAGCATAAACTATCAACTTTTAGGAAAACATTTGCTCACTTCATCAAGCAAAATAATTCGTGGCGATTTCAGGATTGTGCGGGCGATGGCCACTCTCTGTTTCTCTCCGCCGCTCAACTTTAGACCCCTTTCACCCACTTCTGTATCATATCCTACAATAATGACACAGAGATAAATGTCACCACATGTTATAGTCATCCAACATGTTTTGTTCTTTAAAAATTTTGATCACTCATATAACCTACTGTTAAAAAAATATATAATAAATAAATAAATAATAATAATAATAATAATAATATTAATAATAATAAATAAAATAAATTTATATATATATATATATATATATATATATATATATATATATATATATATATATATATATATATATATATTTATTTATTTATTTATTTATTTATTTTACAGAAATTATTTCACAGAGGATCAACTGATACCATCACTGCACCAACATCACCCCTTAACACTTGATGCAGAAATCAAAACTTATTAGTCTAGAAAATGTTCCTCTAGTCTTGTTTCACGATTTTGGTGAGCCTTTGTGTAATGTACCCTCAGGGGCCATTTACAAGACAACGTTTTAGCCTAAAATGGGAACTGTTTTATTTGTTCTGCCTGTTCATTCACACGACAATGTTGTTTCTGAGACTAAAAATGCATTAATTTGTAAATGTTTTTGAAAAATGTCACCATTGCCATGTTTTGAAAACGATAATGTCACACACGTACATAGTATTTGTTTAGGGAAGTGTAGATTAAAGGTAAGCACAAACAAACATACACAACAATGGTGGAGTATGCGGTAGTGTTGTTGTTGCTCAAGTGTTAGCTAACGCTTCATCAGCAAAGTGTGTATTCACATTACAACCGTAGAAGCATTTTATACACACAGCAAATTATACAAAGACATGATCGTTCAGCATCCAACGGCAAGTCACTACTACAGGTATTGTTTACTAACGAGGTGACAGTGTACATAATACAGCATTTTTGCAGATATGTGTAAACACTGATTGTTTTAAAAATGCTGTCATGTAGAGCCGGGACACATCAAGCCAATGGTCGGGTATTGGGGTTCGTTGGTCAGGCTAGTTGGGGTTTGGTGTGCTCCACATTTCGGGTCTTGCAGGGTAACGTCGGTGCTCACTGGTCAAATTCAGTATATCGAATCAGTGTTGGCCGTTGACTGATAAGAGCGTTCAGACTAGTTATTCAGCATCAAATAAGAGTGCAAGCGTAACGTAGTGAAGCGCCGTAGCAAGTAAACAATTCAAGCCAAGAACTATCACAAAGTGGTTTGTTGTATTTTTGCTACATTTCTCAAATATTTGAAAACAATATAGATCATTAGATTATCAGACATAACAATTGAATCCCTCCGTGATGAGAGACAATTACTTTAATAAAGGTACTAAATGCTGCTTTGTTTTGCTTCAAAGTTCAGTTTTCTCTTGGCGGAACAAGAAAACTGACTACTGCCCCCCACAGAGCGGAAAGATACGCCCTCTTGCATAGGTGCAGAACGCGTCTCTAGTTTCAGTCGGCTTCTATCTGTTTGATGTGTTCATGAGCAGCGTTTAGTTCCAGACACAATCCAAAGCCAACACGTTTGGGTTTCGTTGGCGCTACTTGTTTGGCGTTGGCTTGGTGTGTAATGGCCCTAAGGTAAAAACAAAATAAATAAAAAATTCTAGTTTTTGGCTACATCATTGTTGTGTAAATTTAGCCTCAGTTTTATGTCCTTTTTATGCGTTTAAACGCATCGTTTTCTAAGTCTCTCATTTTCAGTTTACATGGACATGACAATGGTGGCATTTTCCAAAACGTGCATTTTAAAAACCCTATTCAGATTTACTTTATGCATTTTCAGTCATAAAAGCTTTGTTTTCTTGTATATGAACAGGCAAAACGCATAAAAAGTTTCCCGTTTTTGGTTAAAAATGTTGTCATTTCAACAGTCCCAAAATCTAGTCATGAAAATTCAGTAGTCCTATACCGTCCGGAAGCGATAATATCTTGTCATGGATATCAGCAGCCACCGCAGCCTCCTCTACTTCTTGATCACTTGCAGAGATGCGTCCATAGCGAATGTTTTCACGGATGTTGTCATTGAACAGAACTGTGTCCTGAGGAACTACACCAATGTAGGATCGGAGGGAGTTCTGCCTCACCTGTACACATCAAAATGAACAACAAAGGTATACAAACCAGTTACAATCTGTTATGCATGTTGTATTCTTAAATGGAAAGGACTTTACAGACTGTTTACATAATCTTAAAATTATTAGGTACAATAATATACCTAAAGCTACCTTTAAGCTATGTACTTACTTTACATAATCCAATACATTCCTAGATCAAAGCATCCCAGTTCATGTCAAGTTATAGTAAAAATAAAAAAATGTGTTGAAGGGGGGGGGGGGGGGGGGGGGGGTTGGGTCGACATGCACATGATAATTTTGCCATGTACTATTCTTTTTGACTTCACACAAAGCATATATATCACTGCTTAGTGCCACAATAAAACAACAGGTGAACCGTGGACAGGTGGGCATCGAACTTTAAAGTATTTCACCACCTGAGGGTTTGGACGTCTCCACTGCCTTTGAAAGCTAAGGAGCCAGGTGCTGATGGGCTATGAAGGGGTCCCAAGCTCTGAAGATCTAAAACCCCAATTATAAAGCAGGGTGACAATCTTCACATGCTGCCTGTTATTGGGAGGGGTGCGGCGATAGACCCCTGCCGAGATCCAAAGCCTGGCAAACTCTGTGAGGCAGTGCCAGCTCACATCAAGGGTTTCGAACAGCATAAAGAGAATCAGAGACAAGACAAAGTAGGTCTGGAATGGGCACAAATTTTAAGGCCGAGCTAAGCTGCCCCCCTTTTAGCAATATATCAAGAGTCCCGCTGCTGAGACGGTCTAACACCATTTCCATCTGGAGCCATCTGAAATACCATTCTGGTCTGTTTCTGCTTTAGTCATAAAAATACATATTAGGTTCAGTTTGTTTTGGCAGAGGCAAGAAACAAACCAATGTTTGCTGTTCAGCTTTTGGTATCCTAACAAATTTACAACCATAACGTGCAACATGAGCCTGGTTTCCATCCTAATGTGAAGCACATTTTCTTTCAAAGTTTGCAAAATAAATAAATAAATAAAATCCCAAATGCGAATTAGGTGCATTTCCATCAAGTTGCTAGAGCAGCAGACTGTAGTATTGGTAACCTAGATCCAACAGTAAAGAAGGAAAGCATAATGGAGTCATGCGGATGTAATGTTCACTATGTTATTCTGCAAATGTGTTTCCATCTCCGATTATTCACATCAAGTTTTTTTGTACAAGTCTAAAGCCACCTCGAGTCCTACAGGCTGGATCAATGTTTAAAATATCCTAACAGACCATTGGACAGTGGTGCGTTCTTATTAGTCATTTCAAGTGGTAGAATTTGAAAAAATAAATAAATAAATAAATAAATACAGACAGAATCACATAAAACGAAAGGATGTAAATGGAAAAGGCCAGGAAATAGGGATTTTGACCATAATTATTATAAAAACTACTCATTATTTTATGCTTCTTATCTGAAGAAAGACCAGCAATATGTAGACTTAAGATTATAGCACACAATCCGAAATTTTGGAAGTAATTTTCGCACGTTAAAAATAAAATCGACCTTATGTTGTGTAAATTGTATTGATGCACTGCCTCCAAAACTTTCTTCCGTCATAATTTTTTTTTCACTTTTTGCATCCGAAAAAGCCCTTTGAGATGCGTTTTGACAGTTCAGAGCCACCATACAAGTGAAAAGCTAAATAAAGAATGCCGTCATTTTAGCTACAGATAACTTTATGACAACACAGTGCATAAAATATAGACAAAAAGTGATGAACAGATGAAAACCCCTATACGCTGGATTCAGTGACTGGTGCACCTCTGCCCTGCTGCGGTTCGTTGTGTGTGTGTGTCCATACATTTTGACACACTGCTCATAGACATTATAATAGAAACCATGGTGTGCTTTCAGTCCACTGTTTCGAAACGTCAACAGGGACACCATCTATTATAATGTCTATAGGTGCTGCTAGTCTCTCTACGTGAATGTGTAAAGTACTGTATCACAAGCAATGTATCAAAATTCCACTGATTTCCTGAAATAAACTTCGGGATAATCCAGCCACATCTCTTTGATAATGAGCTGAACTCTCCTTGCTTTCTATGCGGTATTGGATGAACACAATACATGTAGTCTATTCCTCTTTCGGTTTCTACTTTGGAGAAGAGAGGAGAACGTATGACTGCCTAAATGGACTTTTTTCATAATGAGTTAATATGCATCGGGCTTAGTGTGCAAGTTTTGTTTACATGACATATTTCTTGCAAATGAATACAAAAAACGCATACGAAAATTCCGGACTTCATTGTGCAAAGACCTTAAGTCTGAACAAATCGATATCCAATTAAAGGAGATTATCCAAACAGATTTGAGCTTGTGACAATGACTGTCTCAGACTGATAGTGAGGGCAAGAACTCATGATAAAATCTAATATGTTCTCTGTGTTCTAATGGCACACAAGAGCCATAAACATAACATAATGGCCCACAAGATCCATCGTTCAAACATTAGAGAATCTCACACATTATTATCTATAACGGTGTAATAAATTTTGTTATGTTTCATACTATTATTTAGTGGAATTTGCAATTTTTAAGAGGATTTTAAGCAAACAGGATTTTTAGCAATTAAGATTTACAGAAGAGACCAACTACATTTCAATATAAACAAACAAACAAAAAATATAGGACATATTAAGAAATGGAATGATTGGAATTGGGGGTGTGACATTTGGGGCAAAAAAAAAAAAAAAAATCGAAGTGGCATTTTTCTGATTGATATTGAGATTACAATTTTTGATTTATTTGAATAAACACCCATATGTGGGGAAAACCCATGTATGTCCCACATGGGCAAACCCAGGTGGGCTCAATGTGGGCAACACATAAGCGTCAGAGTAGGTAAACACACATGGAGCATAAATGGATCTACATTGTAGATGCCACAAAACACAAAGTCGCACATGGGTTAAACACAGGTTAGACATGGGCAAATGCAATCAATCCCACATAAAGCTACGGTCACACCGGGCTTTGTGTGTGCGAAATTCTGTCGTGTGGCGCTGCGAAAATGGGCGGGATTAAACAAGATGATTAGACATTTAAAAAGCCAGCGATTGCTCCATGTTTTAAATTTCTGTCCAGAGAGGTCCTGTTTTGATCCTCGATTGGTCTCATTCAGTCAAGTGATGCGATTTCGCAGGTTAGAGTTCACCAAGCTTGAACTTTGCACCGCAGCAACATGCGAAACTTAACGCATGACCTTGCGTTTCCGGTCTGACGCATTCGCGTGCGTATGAATGGAAGTCTATGGGAGGAAAAGTCAAGTGTGACCGCAGCTTAAGTCCCACGTGGGCAATCCCAGGTTAGATGTGCAATCCCATGCAGGTCAACATAATCAAACTCAGGTGGACTCAATAACGGCAAAACACATTGCTTCAATGTGAGTAAACACATGAGTGGCCTAATTGGTTCTACCATGTAGCTCAATATGGGCAATACACAATTATTTGTGTCCATTGTGTCATTATTTGAGATGAAAATGGACTTTTAATGTTTTTGAACTGTTGGAATTTCACTGATTATGATATTATGATGAGACTGTTGGTAATCGAGTAGCCGTCTAGATAATTGACACAATATAACAAATGTATTTTTTTAATGTTTTGGACTATCGGAATTTCATTGTATTGATGTAAATATGCTATTTTGCTGGTAATGTCAAGTGGCCGTCAAATGTATTTTTTAATGTTTTGGACAGTCGGATTTTCCTTGTATTGATGTACACATAAGCAAATAATTCTAATTGATATGCTATTTTTCAGTGAAATGATGTTTTAAATATAAAGGTAAATAGTCCTTATGTGGTTCATCAAGGAATAATGAAATGAAAAAGAGATTGTTTTTTGATCATCGAGTGGCCGTCTAATCAATGATGCAATGGGATTTATAATGGGATAAAAGGGTGGAGTGAGAGGATTGTGTCACACAATGAGGAAGGCATTATGCCGAAACATTTGTGTTTTAGTATCACCCGAAGCATGTAAAAATAAAAACAGTACGAAGCAATTACTTGATGAGTGTGAATCATTATCTTTTTTAACAATAGTATTGACAAGATTAACGCACCAAAAAGGTTTCTTTAAAAACTGTGAGTGTGTAGGGCAAACTTCATTCTGCTTAATTGGTTCTACCATGAAATTCTAGCGCACTAAATCACTATAATTTTATTCCATTTTTTGATAGATGGATGAATAAATTAGTCAAATGACCTATTGGATATACAGTATTTGTGTCTCTACATAGTTTTCATCTCTGGTACATGCAGTTTGTTTTCCTCTGCACTCAAGAAACTGACCCAACAAATCCCACTGATGTCCAAACAGAACTAAAATAGCTGCAGTAAGAAAAGCAGACTGTAATCGTACCCACAACAAGGGTAACTCAAAATTATTGTTAGATCACATTAAAGAAAAGCGCCCATTCTGAAAGCACTGATAATAACAGAGGCAAGCGTGTGGGGCTCTGGCTGTTCAGTCGACCATTAATCCATGTGGCGAGTGGAACCAGCCTCAGTGTTTTCACTTCAAACGCCTGATGAATTAGATCCCCTTTGAAGTTAGCTTTTTTGTTTTTTCTTTTGTTTATTTTTTTTGGCTGTTTTCTAGTTCGCTTAATTCACCATCTTTCCATTCTTTCTACCCATTCATTTGGCTCTTAAAATAAGTCAATGTCCTTAATTTATGAACTAATTAACATCAGACTGGGCCGGGTGAGAGAGGGCTTACTGCAGCCATGTGAAACACAAATGGCTTCCCAGGTTTTTATGGGAGTGTAGCATCTGTCCCTTCACAATACAACTTTTATCCTAAGAGACGGCACTTTCGCTTTGGTTTCCGGTCCTATTTGCAACAGTATTCTCAATCACTTTGGGAAAAAAAGAATTTTAAAAAAGTGATCGAGAAAATGTACTCAAGTAAAACGTATCAATTACTATTAACTGTTTTAGTTTTATGCTGGTAACTACACCTCCCATAATTAATACACTTATACAAAGAGCTCAATTTTCATGAAACAGCTGTAATGCTCATTCACAATAGGAAAGTAGCCATCACAACATCACTACATGTTTTTGACTTAAATATAGGCATCAAATATATGAACTCCTAAGAACACATAAACTGAAAATGATTAACCCCCTGTCAAATTCTCATTTATTAAAAATATTTAAATTACTTTAAATTTTATTTTCTTGCTCTGTGAGTAAAGTTTAAAAGAGCTAGAAAAAATTCCTAGTATTTCCTATAATATTTAGTTTGAAGAATTTAGCTGGAAAACAGCTTTTATATATTTTTAAAAAATCTAATTTAAGTCAATTTTATAAGCCCCTTTAAGATTTTTGTTCTATTTTTCTGCAGAAAAATACAGTTATCCAACACCTTGTCTAACTTTCAAAAAAATATGTATATTGTTGTCCAACTATCTGTGAATATAGCCAATATATTTTGGTATATAAAACAGTTTTATTAAACAGCTATATCTATTTAAATAAGTGTTTGGTCACCTAATATCATTAGAAATAGAAAGATAATACATTTAAATTCAAACTATCTTTGCAAATTGTAAAAAAAAATAAATTTAAACTTAATTTTCCTCCTGTTTATTAACAAATGATATAATACTTTTCCACAACATATTAAATTGTGTGTACTAATTTTGTGTGCTAGAGTTTTTTGTTGCTAGAGTTTAAACATTTTTTGCTAGATTAGTTCCAGTTTTAGGCACGGTGGCCAAGTAGAACTTCTTAGCCAGCATTAGGATGTGGTGGACGCACTGACGACGCACTTTTATTTGTGGTTTCTGTTGGGGAGCTCCGTAACTTACTCAGTCAGCTCTGTTAAGTGATCATATCTGAATTTTTCATTTGTTCATTCATTTTCTTTTTGGCTTAGTCCCTTTATTAATCAGGGGTCGCCAACTTATCCAGCATCTGTTTTATGCAGCGGATGCCCTTCCAGCTGCAACCCATGATTTGGAAACACCCACACATTCTTATTCACACACATACCATTGTCGCCACTGGCTTGCATGGTTCGGGATCTGTAGAGCTATGCATCGTTGGATTTGCTCATCAGTGTTTGGACTCTCAGTAGTGATTTTTAAACCACACAGAACTGAGCTAAACCGAACTGAACTTAAACACTAAAAACTGAACTACACTGTTCCAATTTACTACACGGTTCCAATTTATTATGTGAAGCTGCTTTGACACAATCTACATTGTAAAAGCGCTATACAAATAAATGTGAATTTAAAAAACATACACTACGGACAATTTAGCCTACCCAACTCACCTCTACGGCATGTCTTTGGACTTGTGGGGGAAACCGGAGCACCTGAAGAAAACCCACGCAAGCGCAGAGAGAACATGCAAATTCCACACAGAAATGCCAACTGACCCAGCCGAGGCTCAAACCTGCAACCTTCTTGCTGTGAGGCGAAATCGCTACCCACTGCGCCACCGCGTCGCCTATGCCTTTTTCAGTTAAACAGATTTACACTAGCTCATGCAGTGCTGTCTTTGTTTTACTTGGGCTAATTAACAGTCCATGCAATGCAGAAAGTAGCATCAAATGTAGTTGGTGCGTTCGGTGATGTATCTCATACACAGAATGTCATAGCGGATTCATTCATTTTCCTTCAGCTTAGTCTTATTTATCATGGGTCCCACAGCGGAATGAACCGCCAACTATTCCAACATATGTTTTACAGAGTGGATGCCCTTCCAGCTCAACCCAACACTGGGAAAAACCCATACACTCTTACATTCACACTACACTATGGCAAATTTTGTCTACCCAATTCACCTACTGTATAGCGCATGTCTTTGGACTGCGGGGGAAACCGGAGCACCCAGAGGAAACCCACACAAAAACGGGGAGAGCACATAAACACAAAAACTCCACACAAAAAATGCCAACTGGCCCAGCCAGGACTCGAACCAGCGACCTTCTTGCTGTGCTAATGCTAATCACTGAGCCACCATGCCACCCATCCTTTATTATCAAGTGTAACCTCTACCTAATTTAACACTGGCAAAAAATAAATAAATGAATAAATAAATAACGAATGCAACCATTTACACTAATTCTGGAGCCTTACAGCTGGTCATGCGACTTCAATATGGCAGTACATGCAGAAATAAAACAAACACATAAGGGTGGCAGTACTCCATGTTGAGTTTGGTTATTTTGACTACTGAAAAATCTTGCATCTTCACTTGATGCGTTCATCAAACACATTTCTCAAAAGGACTATTCATGCCTTTTAATTGTCAAAATTTAATGAGCAAAAACAGCCTTTAAACATGCATTACCAATCCTTTCAAAAACGCTGCTTGATTTACAGTGCTAGACTCCAGCTTCACTGACAGAAAACCATTCATCTATTTTTACTGCTGAAGCCGTAACATTTTGATGACCCTTCCTGCTGGGATCCAACAGGGCTTCTGTCATGCTCAACTATATGGAACACTTCATAAAACAAAGTTATTGATTCAGTTGTGGTTGATTACGGAAGGCAAGTGGTCGCCAGAGACGTTTTCCAGTTTGATGATTTTTTTATTTAAACATTTTTTTGAACCGTGGCATTGTCTTATTTTCATGTAACACAATAACATGAAATGCAGCAAGAAACCGAAGAAGGAAACAAAGACTGGAAAAGAAGACGACCCTTTGCCCCTGCTGAACCTCTGTATTTCTGAGGCACTGTAATTCATTGATGTTACGTCTGACATAGTGGAGTGCCGAGGAAAAGAGACTGGATTCTATAACAATCCTGTGAAGTGTTAAACAGACCAACATGTGGACGTTCGTGTAAACAAGATGTTTTGCGTACATTTGCTCCAGGTTAAACGCACATGGGTAGTTCCCTCCCAGCCTTTTTGGTGTCTTTCAAGTAAACGGTTGCAGCCCTGGTTTGTGCGCACATCTGCTTGGATATGCACAACAACGCTTCTCACCAAGTGGGTTCAATTTTAGCATGTTTCATGTTTTGCATATCACAGTTTTGCTCATGTTTTTCCCATTTTGCAAACATCTGATATGGCCTGTTTCACTGTCTGAGTGTCTAGACGTATTGTTGAGTTCATATACGCCAGTGCTCAGGTAACTTAAACACACAACTTATAATTTAGGTCCGCTTTACTCCTTGCATTTTAGTTTTAAATCAAATCTGATCAGAATTGGACACATGATATATTAGATTTTGTAGTGTAAACACTGGTGGTCGAAAGAGTTAACCTAATCATTATCTACTAGCGTAACATACCGTATATCCATCATAGACTTTGTTGTAAGGAAAAGTACTACAAAACAAAGGTATTCATTGTACCAAACGCATGGATTGCAATCAATCAATTGTAGATATTGTGCACATCTTTTGAATTTACTCATATGCCATGTAACATGAGTTCATTCATTCAATAGTTCTCGAGCCTTGAACTATGCATTTCCACTCAAAAAGCGATCGCGATATGAACGTTAAAGATGCACCAATATAAAAATCTGAATTTGAAAATGGTTTATGTCGAAAACTCTTTCCATTTGGAGACCTAAAGCTGATAAATTTGATTTTAAAACCAGCAGAAATAATACATAATGTGTTGGCTTAAATATACAGTTGAAGTCAGAATTATTAGCCGCCCTGAATTGTTAGCCCCCCAGTTTATTTTTTCCCCCAATTTCTGTTAAACGGAGAGAAGATGATTTCAACACATTTCTAAACATAACGGTTTTAATAACTCGTTTCTAATAACTGGTTTATTTTATATTTGCCATGATGACAGTAAATAATATTTGACTAGATATTTTTCAAGACACTTCTATACAGCTCAAAGTAACATTTAAAGGCTTAACTAGGTTAATTAGGTTAACTAGGCAGGTTAGGGTAATTATAATATAACAAAAAAAAAATAAAACTTTCTCCAGAAGAAAAAATATTATCAGACATCCTGTGAAAATTTCCTTGCTCTGTTAAACATCATTTGGGAAATTATTAAAAAAGAAAAAAAAATTCAAAGGAGGGCTAATAAATCTGACTTCAACTGTATATTACTGTGAAACTGCTTTTGAGGCTGTTTGTACTGTATAAATAAATGAGCGTGTGAATAAGTTGGATAAGATTCCAGTGTTTCTCACTGATGGTGGCCTGATTTTAACCCTTTGCATTAATTTTCATTTGGTAGCACTTAGGACAGATGCTCTAACAAAATCAGTATCTAAATATAACTACTTGAAATAAAAAGTGGAAAAAGTAAATGTCTTAATCATGCTGGATGACCGCACAGACATCCAGTGTTTTTTTTAATTATTAGTAATCTAGACTAAAGTGCAAACTTTTCCACTAATATTAAAGTATATAATTGCCAATCTTGTCTGAATTGCTTTTTCTTTAAGGAGTAGTTCACACAAAAATGAAAGTTACCACATAATTTACTCACACAAAGCCATCCTCAATGACAATGAGACTTTTATTTCTGTCAGACGAACACAGACTGTGTAGCTTATCCATTTATCCCCGCTCTTCCATGCTGTATAATGGTCAGAAATGGTCAGAAAAATTGCTACTGTACTTAAGATGATTTTTTCAGGGCTCACCACAGTCGAATTCAATTTTTGAAGTCTTTCAGTCAGGTTTCAAAAAGTATCATTCATCCGAGACTGAACTTGTTAAGGTTTTAAATGATATTTTGCCTACTGCTGATGCTGGGGACTGTGCGGTGCTTGTGCTGTTAGATCTGAGTGCTGCATTTGACACAGTGGACCATACCATCTTGTTGGCCCGCTTAGAGCATTGTGTAGGGATAAAAGGAAATTCCCTGGATTGGTCTAACAGTTAGACCAATCCAGGGCATTTCCTTATATCCCTACAGACTCTAACTCCTATCTGTCTAAGTGTAGTTTTGAAGTCACTATTGGAGAACATTCATCTAAGACAGCACATTTGTCATGTCGTGGTGTTTGTGTCTATTTTAGCCCCTATTCTTTTCTCCTTACATATGCTTCCTCTGGGCTCTATTTTTAGAAAACAAGGTCTGTCTTTTCACTGTTATGCGGATGACACCCAAATCTACCTGCCCTTAAAACCAGGTTCAAGTGGGCTAGAGACTCTTATTTGCTTGTCGGATTGGAAAGCCTGGTTGTCTTTGAACCTATGGATAATCTTGAAAAAAAATCAAGGGCTTCATAGAAAAACTAGGTAACAAATCTGGGTGTTATTCTGTATGAAGCCTGAGGTTTGATAAACAGATAATCGCAGTGGTTAAATCCTGCTTCTTTCAGCTTCGACTTTTAAAAACATTTAAATCTATTCTATCTAGGAAAAATGTTGAAATAATAATTTATGCTTTTATCACCACTAGGTTAGACTATTGTCACTCACTACGCTTTGGGATTAGTCAGAAAACCTTATCCCGGTTACAAGTAGTTCAAAATGCTGCTGCAAGACTTTTAACAGGTACCAAGAAACATGACCACATTACACCAGTCTTAAGCTCTTAGCACTGGTTGCCTGTGCACGATCAAGTCACTTTTAAAACTTTTCTCTTGGTTTTTAAATATCTAAATGGCCTGGCACCTTCTTATCTGTCAGACATGCTGATTGAGCATCAGCCTGGTCGGTCTCTTCAGTCATCTAACCAGAGATTATTATGCATCCCTAAGTCGAGGCTGAAATGCAGAGGTGACCGTGCCTTCGCAGTAGCTGGTCCTATGGTTGTGGAATGCTCTGCCCCTCTGTATTAGATCGGTTTGTTTCATCTCTCTGTTTTTAAATCTAGGTTGAAAACTTACCTTTTTGGTTTGGCATTTTATCAATGAAAATTGCCGGTTTTAGCTATAATTTTATATTTTTCTTTATTGTTATGTGTATCATGCAGCACATCGGTCAACCTCTGGTTGTGCTATATAAATAAAGTTGACATTGACATGAACTCCAGATTACTCTGGCAACTGACTTACACAGCAGATACCCTTCCAGCTGCAAGCCACACATTCTCCTCTTAACATACTGCAGCCTATTTAGTTTATCCAGTTAACTTATATTGCATATCATTGGATTGCAATGTGGGGACACCGGATCACCTGGAGGAAACCCACATAGACACAGGGAGAACATGCAAACTCCACACAGAAAGGCCTTCTGGTCCAGCCAATACTCGCACCAGCAACCTTCTTGCTGTCATTGTTAAAACCAAGAGTCAATCAATCTCTACAACTCTGACAATGAAAACAGCTGAAACACTGTGCAACAATGATCAGTTTAGAAGGCTTTTCAATCCACATATCAGCAACTAATACTATACTTTGACTACAGTAACACTAAAGTATAGCTTAAGTGAAACAGATGTCACGTGCGGGGATCAAAGCGAGTAAAAACAGGATCCAACGAGGATCCAAGTGCAGGTAAAATAACATTATATTTAAGGCTGGTCCAAAAAGGGCAATCCAAAAACGTGGTCAAAAAACTGGCATAAGGTCGAAATAGGCAGCAAACAGGATCAAACAATAAGCAAGGCTAAGATCATAAACAAACAATTGGTGTGTGTGACATGGCCTGATAGGATTTGTAGTTCCTAAACAAGACGTATGTAGTTCATGAACTGAAATGACAATTTCGAACAAAACAAAGTTTGTTTAGAGTTTGATTCAGCACTTCAAAACAACTGACCTAATCAAACCACGCTGTGGCTCCCAGACACCTTTGAGCTATCATTGGTTTATGACGATTATGAAATTGGTGGGTGTGTTCTAGAACTTGTTTCTCATTCTACTGAGTTCAGAGAGGAGAACAACATTGACACACCAGAACAAAACCGAAACACCAAGTTAGCAACATGAATACTTCGGAGAGTTGAGAAGCAGATCTGATGTACAGATGTATCCGTACCTGTATTATAGCTTGAATGACTCAGAATGGGTCACGCATACCAGACGAGAAGCATCATAGAAGCCCCAGTTAGGTTAAAGTTCACTATGATTGCGAGTTAACTTTTGTTTTTAAATCCATTTTGATTTTGTTAATGGAAATGTACATGTGGATCATGGGACCTGATTTGGTCAACTCAAGCTACTATCAAATGTGCATTTCTTAGAAAAAAAAGCATATATTCACGTTATTAGATGCTTTTATATAAATATATCAATTTTTCATATAGGCGATGCGGTGGCGCAGTAGGTCGTGCTGTCGCCTCACAGCAAGAAGGTTGCAGGTTCGAGCCTCGGCTGGGTCAGTTGGCATTTCTGTGTGGAGTTTGCATGTTCTCGCCATGTTCGCTTGGATTCCTTCGGGTGCTCCGGTTTCCCCCACAAGTCCAAAAACATGCGGTACAGGTGAATTGGGTGAGCTAAAATTGTCAGTAGTGTAATATGTGTGTATGAGAGTGTTTGGGTGTTCCCCAGTGATGGGTCGCAGCTGGAAGGGCATCCGTTGTGTAAAACATATGCTGGATAAGTTGGTGGTTCATTCCGCTGTGGCGACCCCAGATTAATAAAGGGACTAATTTTTATTTAGTTTAACAACAAAAGATCGGTAAACAGCGCTATTCCGCCTAGCCTGCTTTACTGAGCTGAAGTTGGTTTAATATTCACATTGGTTCATTTTTGAACAATGACAACCTGTGACGCGCTCCCTATATTGTTTACATGCAATATAGCCAGTGTGGCTTAGTAATAAGTGTAATTCCTGTACGCCACTGGCCATCCACTAAGCCTACAGTAGTTGCTTTAGGTCAAAGCGCATGAGAGAGTGAGATCAGCAATCCTTGCATGCATAAAATCACATTATGACGAGTTTTGCTTGCTATACGACTGAAAACCTGCTAGATAATTATAAAAGTATTGTTTTTAAGAGTAAGAAGCTGTCTGTCAGATAGATGTATGTCCTACACTTGTTGGGTGTGTGCTTGTGTGAGAAAAATCCTGTCAGCTGTCAGCATGGTGTCTGTGTTGCCCTGCTCCCATCGCTTTACAAGATCAATGAGTCCCAGCGGGCTCTCCATGCCACCCCTCCCTAAAACACACTGGCAAACAACTTTAATTTTCTACCATCAAAAACCGCTTGTAATTTCTTTGAAAAGCAGCATTTACAACCCTCAAAGTTTCTTATTCGAAAATGTTCATCGTTTAACAAAGCTTTCATGTTAGTCATTATTATCGAACTACAATCCTTTCTCCCTGCTTTGAACCCACCAGTGTTATTTGCTCTCTGCATCTTGCATGCATTTCGGCAGTTTGTTTGTCTAACGATTCAGGAAACTAAGAGAGACGGAATGCACTCGTGCGTTTATTTCAGTGACAGCGTTCATAAAGCAACACTCGTTCAGCTGTGAACTAGATGAGGAATAGCTGAAATTTCTGAGTCATATTTTCCCCTCGCCTCGTCTGACAGAATGGATTCATGACTCGCGTGTAGCTCTTACAGACACGAGGGCGTCAATGCTTAATGGAAAAGGTCGAATCAGTGACCAAGAGCAAAATGAAAACAGCCTTGAGGAATCCACGGCATCAAAGGCCTCGGAATTCAAGTGTTGATCCATTATTTCCGTCAAAACCATTACCTGAGAAAACAAGCATGAGGAACGGCCAACAGATGTTTCTCACTAAGAGTGTGCGTGTCTGTACGCTGTGACTGATATCTAAAATATTAATTTGTCAGACAAATTCTTTACTTCTAAATTTACATGAAATCTAATAATAATAATAATAATAATAATAAATAAAATGTATTTACTTCAGAAACAAAATATTAGATTGTAGTGTTCCTACATCAGATTTCTTCTCATATCACCATCTTCCTGTTTGCATCAGAACTCAGTTATCAAAAACAGTCATATCAGTTCTCAAAGTCCAATGTGAGTGCAGACCTCTGGCTAGAAAAATCTTATGTTGATTTCATATTATAACCATTAACTGTTATACTAATAAAATAAATTATAATTGTATTTATTTTGGTAGGAAAAAATCTATTAAGATCCATTAACTGTGCAGGCTTCCGTTTCCATTTTGTGGATTTTTTTACCTTAATCTTTTTTTCTGTTCAGACTCCAGTCAATTAAGTTTACAAGAACAAGGTTGCAATATTTGAAAGAATTCTTTAAGAGATGCAAGCATGTTTGAAGTACATAAACAATGAGAACACTGCATGGACAGAGCGGCGCACCACTACATACTCATTTTTGGTTGTTTTCAAGTATACAGTGGGGAAAATAAGTATTGAACACGTCACCATTTTTCTCAGAAAACATATTTCTAAAGGTGCCGTTGACTTGAAATTTTCCCCAAATGTTGGTAACAGCCAAAGAAATCCATATATGGAAAAAAGAAAACAACTCTAATTAGTTTACAAATTAAGATGTAATAAAAATGACGCAGGGAAAAAGTATTAAACACATAAAAAAGAGTGTAGAAAGAAAGTGAAAGACCAGACAGCAGCTGAAATCTCTCAGTAGTTCTTCAGCAATCCTCTACTCTTTGTCATTGTAAATTAATATTAGCTGCTTAAAGTCTTTAAGCTGCCATCACCAGAAAAGACTTTTATATAGAAGTATTAAATACATTTCAGTAGTTCAGTACTTTCTTTTTGTGTCATTTCCTTGTTCTTACCCACAACAAATTTTTCAGATTTATTTTGTTTACTTTTATTTTATGTTTGTATTGTTTGGGTTTTTACCAAAGTCTGGTTCAATTCCAGGTCAACAGCTCCTTTAGAAATATTACTCCCAGGAAAAACATATTGTGGGTTTATAAAGCATGAAATTGGCCTGTGAAATGAAACTAAATATTATATTATATTACACACACACATACATATATATATATATATATATATATATATATATATATATATATATATATATATATATATATATATATACATATATACACACACACACATTATTTTAATCCCAGAGTCTCTGTAAACAGTCTCAGGATTCCTATATAAAAATAATGGATGATATTAAGATATCAAATTGGTAATCTGTGAATAGTCAAACTGACTGATCAAACACAAACGATTTTATATATAACATCCATATAGCAATTGGATTTACAATTCACCACAGACATCCTAACTCTCCACTGTAAACAAAGTATCAGTTAAGGTGAAAGATTGAAAGCTATCATATTCCACTGAAGGTCTAAAATATGGTTCACTTACTGTACTTTTGTCCTATGTAATCACAATTTAAGAGTTCACACTTAGATAATGCTCAACTATAATAGCAGGTTTGGTATGCTGTCCCAGGAGAGAAACCTGAGCTTGGAGATAGATGAGCCCAAGGTTCCCGTCTGGTCAAAGAGCATTAGAAGGGATACGAGATCAGGTATTTCTCGAGAGCCCCCATTTATACTTTGGCTAATATGGTGATTCTGATTTATTCAGTATGTACGTGTTAAGTACTTGTGACTGTTATCACAATTCGTTTATGTGCAACTTTTTAGACTGTGGGAGGAAACCGGAGTACCCAGAGAAAACCCATGCGAACACGGGGAGAACATACAAACTCCGCGCAGGAAGTGCTGACTGGCTCAATTAGAACTTGAACCTTTGGCCGTCCTGCTGTGCCAGCCACTGAGCCACTGAGAAGGGAAGGATAGAGTTTTTTTTTTCCAAAAACGAAGATAGGGAATAAAGTTTAGGCAGGATATTAATAGTAGTTTTAGAATGATCTGATAGGCTAGCTAATGATTAACGATAAGGATCAGCTGTAGTCGATTATATCACACGCTCCTTTTGAAATTAGTTTGTGAAACTTCACTTATTTCTACATAAATTTCTACAAAAAGTAATTTATACAGAATCGGTAAATCTATGTATGTAATGACTGAGGCAAGTACAATAAAAGTAACTGCAATTAAATTACCTAAAAATTACAAGCATGCCTTGTTTCCTTGAGTGGTTACGTTCAGTTCACCTTAATCAGGCTTATATTTTTACTTGCAGCCATTCCGAATGCAGCAGTCAATGTAATCATCGCTTAGAAGACAAAGTCATAGGGACTGTTGACATATAGCAACTTTTGTAAACACAAGCTCATTATTTCAAATATAGACGTACTGCAAGTGCACGCAAGGACATGCAGCAGATTCTGTTCTTGCTTCTTAGCATGTGACTGCTTGTCACAAAAAGACAAGCTTTGCATGTGCCAATGACGATTCTCTGTAAACCAATCAGCATTCGGCTGTAGGTCTACCTCCACCTTTTTTGGTACAGTTCTGCTGTGCTAGGTACTCTTTGTAAAGGATGCCAAAAAAGTGGTATGGTACAGTTCACATTCTGGAAACTTTGACGGTGAAAACGAACATTAAAGGTGCAGTATGTAAGTTTGACACCCAGTGGTTGAAGTAGGTATTGCACTCCTGGATCAAAACAAACAAGTGCAGGTTGCCAGATTGATGACCAACAGTAATAAGTCTGACTCTGGTCTGACGATCGAGTCTAAAGGCTGATTTAAATTATGTTCTATATAAAAGCAATGCCATGCGATAGAAGGAATATCTTTAATATTCAAAGGAGGTTTTTGTCCTAATCAGCACCTCGAATTGATATATTAGAAACGGCATCTACTTCTTGCAGCTAAATTACGATGGCCAAGAGAGATTAGCGCACTGCAATTTAAGAAAGCAGAAAGCACATGCAATTACAAAAAAAACACCAGCAAATAAAGAAAAGACCTTCATCTATTTGACAGCACGTTCCAAATTCTCACAACATAAACAACTGAAGAAATGCGAAGCAATCGGTCACATTACACAAAACTTAGGAAACATGCAGCAATTAGTCACGACACAAACTACTGAAGAAACGAGCTGCAATTAGTCACGACACTTGCAAATATCCACGTGACACATTGGAAATGTTTCAAGGCGACCCATAACCATGACGGACCCTTCTGAGATATGGATGTTGTGTAATCAGGATATTGAAATAAATCCTTAAAACATTTCCATTGTGTTTAGTGGATGTTTGCAAGTGTCGTGACTAATTGCTGTGCGTTTCTCAGTTGTTTAAAATTGATTAAGATCGTTTCTTTATTTGCTGGTGTTTTTTTGTAAATCGCATGTGCTTTCTTAAATTGCAGCATGTTAAGCTCTCTCGGCTACTATAGAATACTGACAATGATCACCTCAGGTACAGCTCATGTGCTTTATTCAGTGTCAAATGCTAATAATGTGAGTTTGAATGCCATTTAACATGACATTTATTGCCAGACTATTAATAGCAGCAGCAAATAGTTCACCTCAGATCTTGAAAATAAAATGAAAGGTTTCAAATGGAACTTTAGAACTGTGAAATAATGCAAACCAACACATATCAGTGATTTAGCATCTACATTGAATACTGTTGAAGAGGTTTAATATGTATAAATTAGATTATAAACCTTACCATTTCGTGAGTGAGTGCATATTCTGTGCTTCTGAATGGCTGTATTTAAATTTCTGTTGTGTTTCGTCTGGTGCAAACAGCCAAATTGCTTATTACTGTAAATCTCGTCAGGTAGTATGTTGTTAGGACACGGGAGTACAATGTAACCTGCTCACCTAATGTTTACATTCATAATATTTACATTATTTGCCAATTAATCACCTGTGGAACATGTGGAACTCTGAACCTGCATCTCATTACGGAGTCTGCTACTGTCCACCGGAGGTCGCATTCCGGTCATGGACGAATGCTTTGAGAGCCTTTCCGAATGATTGAAATACATGGTTTTCCAACAAGGCAACCAGGGGTGCTGAAATATAATTGGCTAAAGTGACAGTGGGCAGGTTAAAAGAACCAAAACAAAGACAGTCGTTCCGGCACGTAACTCACATTTTCAAAGCAGAATATCTGAATTTAGCATTGTTTTTCAAATAAACAAGAACGTTCACCAAGCATGTTTCTTAAATACCTGCAAACATATTATGGCATGTTTATGCTTTAGAATAGTCAAGAACATACAGCACCTTTAATGTGTGCCATAATGTTATTACATTACATATCCACTCAAAACTTTACTTTAGAAAACATTTACTTTGTAACTTGCTACACACAACACTTCTTACATGTTTGGAGGACTGCCTGAGGAAGAGTAATTTAACAACAAATACTATTTAACAAACAAGTGCTAGTTTTGTGTGAACAATCAAATACTTGTTGCAATACTTGACCAAATAAATTCTCTCGAAAAAACATTCAGACTGATATGTACCAAGAAAGTCTGACTTTAATCAGATTTTAAAGTACTTAAACAAACAATGTTGATTTGGTGCCTGTCTAATCCAGCTCCAAGTGCCAAAAAGTGCATCTCCGCCTAATAAATATTTTGCATTCATGGATAGTTATGTAATTTCACGCAACATATTTCATTTAGTGCAGTACTTGGCGAAAGATCTATTCATTTGCAAGCGCACGCTTTAGGAGTCCAAACGCTAATGTTCCAGTGAGTTTAATGAGTTGGATCTGGCCAGTAGTGAGAGGGATGAGAGGCTGAGCTGATGACAGCTGCTCTATAAAAGTAAATCTCTCCTCATGCCTGTACTGTGAGAAAGCGTTCGCTCCCTCTTGAGTGTCCTGGCACGCTGACCTACCCTCATGCTTCCTGCTGTGCTCCAAACACATTAACACAGCAGGAATGTGTGGCCATCGTGTGCAAGTGTGAAGGCGGTGGTTTGAATTCTGGCTTGCGGTTCTCATGGATTTGACATGATACCGGAGAGGCTGTGAATGTGTGTGTAGGAGAGGATGAGAGAGACACAACAATTTACTTGTCCTCCCTTTCCATCTCCTCTTCTGTCAGCCAGCACAGCTCGTCAGCAGTACTTCCTCCATCTAAATGACAAACAACAGCTTCCATCCCCAAACACTCTCATCCAATCGATTATCTCAACTCACTCTTGAGTAAAAGCTCATAGGAGGTTGGATAAATTATGATTGTTTGCGCTAATTTTTTGTACTGTCACTATTAAAGTGCCACAGCAAAAGAAATGCAATACACTCACTGGGCCACTTTATTAGATGCACCTTACTAGTACCGGTCAATGCCACGAAGGATTAAGGGAGTTCTGTGCCTTCAGAACTCCCTTAAACCTTTGTGGCATAGATTTAATAAAGTACTGGAAATATTCCTCAGACATTTTGGTCTATATTGACATAATAGCATCATGCAGTTGCTGCAGATTTGTCGGCTGCATATCCATGATGCGAATCTCCAGTTCCACCACCTCCCTAATGCTCTATTGGATTAAGTGTTAAGTGAGTGAGTTGTGGTCTTCTACTGCTGCAACCTATCCTTCTCAAGGTTCAACATGTTGTGTGTACAGAAATGCTCTTCTGCATACCTCGGTTGTAATGAGTGATGATTTGAGTTACTGTTGCCTTTTTCGAACCAGTTTGGCCATTCTCTTCTGATCTCTGGCATCAACAAATGCATTTGCACCTACAGAACTGCCGCTCACTGGATATTTTTTCTTTTTCAGACCATTCTCTGTAAACCCTAGAGATAGTTGTTAGTGAAAATCCCAGTAGATCAGCAGTTTCTAAAAATACTCAGACCAGTCTGTCTGGCACCAACAACCATGCCGCATTCAAAGTCCCTTAAATCACCTTTCTTCCCCATTCTGATGCTTGGCTTGAACTGCAGCATATTGTCTTGGCCATGTCTACATAGTTGCTGCCATATAAATGGCTGATTGGACATTTGCATTAACGAGTAGTTGGACAGGTGTACCTAATAAAGTGGACTGAGTGTATATAGACAGTACAGTATCATTCATAAAATTGAGATGGGTCAAAAGCTTGGGGTGAGTAGAAATTTTTTTTTTTTTTATAAGTTTGAACTTATATTATAGAAACAAACTATAAAAAAAAGTTTTCACTATTTCCACAAGAAACTTTAGGCAGCAAACTGTTTTCAGCATAGGAAATATGAAATGTGAAATTAAATGTGCCCTAGATAATTAAGACTGGTAAAGGTTAGACTGGAAGAAAGTCCAGTGCGGTGATCAAATGAATCAAGATTCCTTGTGCATCACATACTGTAGAAGGCAGATTACCAACAGAGGCATTGGCACCTGGATACACTGCTGAGTCAAAGAAGCCTGTGGTAGTGCTTTTATGCTGTGTCCAATGTTTTCTTGGGACACTTTAGCCCTAACATCTCAATAAAACTTCTTCTGAGAGCTGGGACCAAGTGTGCCACTTAATTGTTTGCTGTTAGCGATGGTTATTACCTACAGTAACGTGTCTTGCCACACTGCAATAAATGTCAAGGTGTTGTTCAAGAAACATGCTAATGAAATTCTTTTAATACCTAGGCCCCCTAAATCACCTGACATGAACCCAATCAAACATTTATGGTTCAACTTCATCACTACCACCTGTCCATGTATGGTATCTGGATGACCTAATGCAAATATTATGTTACTAGAGCTTTATCATTACTACGTTCAATCAATGTCTTGCCATGTGGACAATGTTTTATGGACTGGAAATCTTACAGGTTATTAGGCAGATGGTCATAATGTAATGGCGCATCAGTGTGTGTCTATAATTCAGTGGTGTGAAAAAGTGTTTGCCACTAACAAATTTTTTTGCATGTTTGTCACACTTTGTTTCAGATCATCAAACCAATTTAAATATTAGTCAAATATTATGCAAGCAAATACATCATGCAGTTTTAAATGAAGGTTTTTATTATTAAGGGACAGCAAAATACAGAATTGCATAGCCCTGTGTGAAAATGTGTTTTGTGTAAACCTAATTACTCCAACTGGTAGCGCCACCCTTAGCAGCAATAAATGCAATCAAGCGTTTTTGATAACTTGCAACAAGTCTGTACAGCACAGTGTAGAAATTTTGGCTCACTCATTCTTGCAGAATTGTTGTAATTGAGCCACAATGGAGGGTTTCCGAGAATGGACTGCCTTTTTAAGGTCATGCCAGAGCATCTCAATTGGATTTAGATCAGGACTTTGACTAGGCCACTCTAAAGTCTTTATTTAGTTTTTACAGCCATTCAGAATTGCACTTGCTTATGTGCCTTGAATCAATGTCCTGCTGCAGAACTCAAGCTTCTGGATTTTTTGTAACAGCAGAATTTGTGGTTTCATTTATCTTTAAGTCTTTTAGGTCATGAAGCAGCAATACAGCCCCAGACCATCACACTACCACCACCAGGTTTTACTATCTTGTCAGTCCACAGAGTATTTTTCCAAAATTCTAAGAAATCATCAAAATGTTTCCTGTAAAAACTGAAAGGAGTCATTTAAATTTGTTTGATGCTCTGAAACAAAGTCTGCCAAACATGAAATAACAATGCCAGAGTAATTGGCGGTTCCAAACTGAAGGAAGGTGAGTGCATGAATTACTAAATATTCCATGTCAACCAAAACTGATAAATGCCATAGTACCAATATATTTAACAAATGTAAACACATATTTAGCCAAAGAAAAAAAATTATGTCAAAGCCAAAAATGGTTTTAAATGTTAAACAATTTAGGGCTATAAAACACGGATGTTAAGTTTGATCATTTAATAACATGAAGTTATTAAGTAACAAAATGTAACGAAGAGAGTAACAGCATTAACAATTAAATTTAATAATGAAATATAACAATTGTCAGGTTGAATTCAAGTTGTGTACGCAATCTGGGTGTCCTTATCAACAATCACCTCACACTGGACAAACATGTTTCTTCTGTTGTCACCTCAAGTTTTTTCCAACTCCATTTACTCTCCAAAATAAAACACTTTTGCCTGAAAAGTCACGTAAAACAGTGATCCACGCTTGAACAACTTCACGCTTGAATAACTGTAATTCTCTACTGTATGACATCTCTAAATAGCTTGACTTGAAGTGGTCCAGAATTCTGTGGCCAATTTCTTTACTTACTTTATTGTCTACCAGTGGAAATTTATCTTTGGCTCAACCACACAACAAAAATACATTCAATGTCATCACATAAATCACATTTTAAAAACTCTATTTAAAACCCTACACATACTTAGAACCCAGTATTTAAAATTCTAATGGCAGTCGGCAAAACGGACCTTTGACATATTTCTTTACACGAGGTTGCCTAAAATGTCTTCTTGATGGCAAGAGCTGAAATTTTATATTTAAGGTATGGGAACAATCCTCAATAATGACATGTGCTTTCGGTTTAATTCTCAATGAACAAATTTCATTTGGTTGTCTTTGTGCTTTACCTACCATTGCACTGGCAATTTTTACTACACAATACAGTTTTTGCTTTTCCTTAATTGGCAACAGTAGATACCATGCAATCATGTTAAATTTCACAACACTTTCAACCAAGTTCTTGTATACCATCACCAGAACATCTTGACACCAAATTGTTTTAACCTCCTAATGCCATCATTAAATGTTCCTAAATATTTAAAACATCCAACTGTCTCTATTTCATGTTCCTCAAGGACCAGAGGTTTCAACCCTTGATTAAGAACTAGTTTATTTCTACTAATTATCATCTCCTTGGTTTTATTGAAATTTATCTCCAGTGAACTCCTTTTACACCAATTTTGAATTTTTGCTGTTTTAGTCAACCGGCCTACAAGTGCCATATCATCTGCATATTTAAATGACTTAAAACCTAAATCCTGGATCTCAAGTTCATTTGTGTAAAGAGAGAAAAGGGTGATAAAATGCTTCCTTGTGGAACTCCTGAAAAACAATCGCAAATATGACTGTCACTCTCATCCTACACTCCTTCCATTAGCTTCCCATCCATTTCAGGATTGAGATCAAGATTCTACTGTTTGTGTTCAAGTGCCTACACAATTTGGCGCCTAAATATGTATCAGATCTCCTGCATCACTATAATCGTCCAAGAAGTTTAAGAGCTTCCATTTTGAATTTATTGAAAGTCCCTACTTTGAGGCTGAAACGCAGGGAAGACTGAAGAGCATTTCTGGTGCCTGTACAACTCAGAATGGTCACCTCATTACCTGTTTTTAAATCTCTTCTTTTTAGCTTTTAACAAGTATTAATCTGCTGTTAATGTTTGTTTTTTACTTGTCTGCACTTGCTTAATTAAGCAGTTATTGCTATTTGTACGTTCTTTACCTCTTATTTATTTATTTTACATTTTATGTACAGCACTTTGGTGTACCCTAGCTGTTTTTTGAAAGTGCTATATAAATTCAATAAACTTAAACTTAATATTGTTGACGATACCCTTAAAACCTCGTAATCTATCCACCAGAGAGCAATGCACATTTTATTTTCTTCTTCATATTTGTACTAAATTTGTCAAACCTATGCTTGGGAAACATGTTTTGCTGCATAGGCCTGGCTGTGAGTAAAACCAATAACCTTCTGTCCTGGATCAGACCAGCAGTCCAAAAGTAAATCTAGCAGCTCTGAGCCGAGACGAGCGCTGTGCAAGAGGCCACCGTCTCCCTCAGGACACTGGAGTAAAAGCAGCTTACAGCTCCATATTCATTATTTACGTCTCTCCCACTATGATTAATTCACAGGGGACGGGTGTACTCGGATATAAGAGTGGAAAAGTAAATCACATTCCAAGAACCTGTCATGTGTATTGCTGGTTATATGATCTGCGGTTGCATCTTCCAGCACTAGTGTGACTGTGTTGTAGTTAGCATTGTGACAGCTTGTACACTCTGGTATAACATCACCTCAAACAGGCTATTGTTACACGCTGCGCTGTACAATCACTTAGTAGTTGTTTTCCCGCAGCTATTCAGAGAGGTAAACTGAACAGTCAGGTTTGTGTAAACAGAAAAGAGCAGAGTAGAGTATTAAAAGTCTGACAGATATAGATAAAAAAGTCTCACTTTATCCTTGGAAAGACTTCAGTCTAGTCAACATATAAGACACAATAGTAAAAACATTATTCATCATCAATGGCACTACAGCACTATGAAGAGCACTCTGAGATTCACATAGACTGTCTGAAGCAAACTAGGGAGGAAATGAATTTTTTACATTTTAATGCAAGTTCTTTGTCCTCTTCAGTCAATCAGACATTCTTCCCTTCTAACTTCCCTTGTCTGGTTTTCAACCTTGAGGTCAGCAGAGATCCAGGTAGGTTTGAGGAACATTTCTTGTACGATTTAAAAATATTTTTTTCTAGAAATGCTGTCTAGACCTATATCAAATATGCAGGTTCTCTTATGCATGAAGAATTAAGTGAAATATGACCTGAACACAAAAGGTGACCTCAGCAGGGACTTCTTTCGGCTTTGATAAATGTCAATAACTACACAATAGGGCAGATTCGTTTGATTTATATGGACTAAATGGTTGTGGTAGTATATTATGATCGTATGTGACATTTATCCTACAGTAAAATATAGCTTTTTGAAAAAAAGCATACTGAAATCCAGTGTGGCAAAGTAACATTCCAAATATTCAAATTACTGTAATCGAGTAGTTTTTCTCAGGAATTTTTAGAGGGGTTGTATTGTTTTTTTAGTGTTGTATTGATATTTTTACTCCACTACATTGCTTCCACCTGCAGCCACTACTTTATTTTTTCTTGTCTATGGTGATTGGCTGAGTAGGTCCTGCAATGCCTGTCCAATCAAACTGCACATAGAAAATAAAATCGCATCACACCTCAAGACATGGGCACTACATAAATGCAGCAAACGGTTTGAAAGCATTAAAAGTGTCCAAGGAGATGGCCAAAACCTTTACACACAATGACCCAGAGCCTGTTTAGACCAAAGATGCCCAAAGTAGTGCCTAAAGGCCAAAGTTGGCCTTGCCAATTTGTTTGGAGTGGCAGTCCTTCTGCTGACATCAACCTGTGGGCTTCCATAGCAAATGCATATTAATACCCTCTCTTGTTGTTAGTTTGCCATGAGAGAATGATGCGCATAAGAAAGCCCTGACCCTACTCAATATTCCATTATCAGTTGGCATCTCAGTCGCTTCTGGTTCACACAGACTTTAAAATTAATCATCTTAAAAATCTAAAGATGCTAATATTACATAACCTTCTAAAAGAAGCTACATTTCCTGTTCATTAACCTGTCCACGTCATTATAGTCATGTTTTGCTGACCTTTGCAATGTCTTGACCATCAATGAGGATACAGCCACTCTGTACATCATAAAACCGGAAAAGCAAGCGGATAATGGTGCTTTTTCCTGAGCCGGACGGACCAACCTGTTAACAAAGACATTAAAAAAAATTGACATCTTGCACATTTACACACACACACACACACACACACACTATATTCATAAGTGTGAAATTCAGATTTAATTTTACCAGTGCAAATGTTTGCCCGGGCATCACTGTGAATGATACATTGCTGAGAATCTCTTTCCTGTAAACAATCAATGAATTCTTTTTAAAAACCTAAAGATGACTTTCAAAGATGTTACCTCAGAATCATGAATGTCAAAGCACTGATGTTCTCGAATATCAAGCTGATACTGTAAGAAGAAGAAAAGGTTGCCTTCACTGACATTAGCATGACTTACCCAGCAGTGTAATTAAAGCACACATTCTTGAAATCAACTCTTCCTTCAGTAAAAGACAAGTCTCCTGCATTCACAGCATCTTCGACCTACAGAAGAGAAGAAATTGGCATGTAGAACGGGATATCAGGGTATACATAACAGAAGGTACACGTACCAGCTGGGCACTGGGTTGACAGTAAATCAGAAGAATACATTACAATTGAGTCCATGGAAGAAAAAAAATGATGGCTTCTGTCTAGTCAAGTTCAAGAATCAGTTTGCAAATTAGCTACGACAGTTTGTGAATAAATGAAAAGAAATGTGAAGATCAAATACGGGTTTTAGTAAGGTTATTTGCATATGAATGGAATCTAAAGGGACTGGGAGTGTCAAGGAACGGCTGGCTGTTGCTTGTGCGATTTTGGGGAAAGGGTTCCCAAAGGATGGGGAACCTTGAGGTCATGACTATAAATCAACACTCACTGGCCCACAAGATCAATGCTGGCACATCCAGAAATGGCAAAATGTGGCTTTTAGGAATCGACTAGACAACAGCAGAAGATACACGGAGGAAAAAAAAAAGTAATGCACTGGAATTCACAACCACACTCTGGGTGAATGGATCTAATGTATAACTATTAAAGGTCAAGTTAATTCTTTAATTAAAATTGATGTTATTAGAAAAATAAAATACTGATTTAGCCTTTCCGGCCGGTAAACACTGTAGGAACAACTAGATCAGACAATTACTTTTTTCTGTATGAACTAGTTGACTCAAAACATAAAGTTTTTTGGTCCATTTCCACTGAATGCTACGGTACGGTTTGGTACGCTTTAATGGCCGTTTCCACTGTCGAAAGGCATACCGAACCAAACCTTATCGTACCACTTTTTAGCCACCCTTTCGAAAGGGTACCAAAACAAGAGAAAGGGTACCAAAAGGCGGAGCTAGACGCGCAGCTGAACACTATTGGTTTACAGAGATACGTCATTCGCTTACGCAACAAGCCAGAATGAAAACAAAAATCCCGGTATTACATGCACGTATAATAACGAGCCATGGTCGACCCTGGCTCAAACAAACCTTGTCGTCGTCTTGAGGAACAGCCACAAAGAAGAGCAGATTTACCCTGTGCCCCTTAGATTTCGCTTCGAGCGGTTTCGCTTGCTTGCATTCGCCGCACGTCTATATCTGAGATAACAAACTTCTTGAGCTGACGATAATAATGTGCGCTTGATTATTGACGTGCTTTTGAAACCCGAACCTGTCAGATACTGAAAAAAGCGAGTGAAGCGCAAAAAAAACAAAGGAGAAGACAAAAGGAGAAAATTATTTTTCCAGCAAACGTGAACAAAATGCCATGTTTACCTATTATTATTAATCACCTTTTGAACTAATATGAACTCGGAATGATGGAATTACTGTTTAACAGAAGCTACATGTGCTGCTGAAGATTACAGACACATATGATAGGTTTACACTGACTGTAGGCTGTATTTTGTGTTGTTTTTGAATCTAAATAAGCACTAAATGTATTCTGTGTGTAGTTTTTCTGTAATTGGTAACATATCGGAGACTGTAAGGGTTTGAATGTGTTCATATTTGTTGCATTTATTTTTTATTTATTTTATATAATTACAGACATTACAGTGGGCTATTTCACACTGCCATTGATCTGCAGTTATAATCAACTCATGTTCATAGAAAAGTTTGTAATAAACATTTATACAGAAGTATTTATGTGTGTAAAGCATCTGTTTTGTGAGAAGTGCTTCTCATATGATATGCAAGCGACCCGTACAGCTTTACTGTAGACATTTTCTCTAGCGAAAATGACGTCGACTGAAACTTTGTCATACACCACGCCCACCAAAAGGGTACCCTTGGTATTGGAAACACAAGCCTGATAAAGGTGACCCATACCGACCCGAACCGTACCATACTGTACCAATCAGTGGAAACGAGCCATTAATGGACTCACCTCTTTTTCCTCTGTTAGCAGATCAAACATGCTCTCCATGTCAACAAATGCACTTTGTATCATTCTGTCAAATACAATGGTGACATTATTTAAGTCAAGGGCTTCCACCCAAAAGTGCACATTTATAGTGTAGCAGAGGCCAGCTAGTGCTATGCAGGTAAACCTTACTCCTCTGACATCAAAAGGTGTTCTAGTGACAGACAGATTCTTTAGGGACCATAGTTTTTAGCCGCCTTGTTGGAGCAACCGACTCCCATGCAAAGAATCGCCAGTTCAATCCCAGCTCAGACCGGGTTGGGTGCAGTAGTACCAGTGGATTACATGTGATCCCGGACGAGCCCCCGGTCTTTAGCCTCCTTGTTAGAGCAACCGACTTCCATGCAAAAAAAATAAATAAATAATAAAAAAAATGCCGGTTCGATCCCAGCTCAGACCGGGTTGGGTGCACGGGTGCATCCCGGACGAGCCCCCAGCGTAACCCACCAGTCCTACTGCACCCAGCCAGGCCTGAACAGGGATCTAACTGGCAATTCTTTGCATGGGAGTTGGTTGCTCTAGCAAGAAGGCTAAAGACCATGACCTCTAGAGCACCTTTTCAGGCCAGAAGAGTGAGGTTTTACCTGCATTGCACTTCACAAGCTGGTCTCCGTTACACTCACCCCCCTAAACCTCACTCCCATCCCAGACAAGCCCCCATGTGTAACCCACCGCTCCTAATCCAGCGCGGTCTGAGCTGGGATTGAATTGGCAATTTTTTGCATGGGAGTTGGTTGCTTTAACATGGAGGCTAAAGACCATGGCCCCTTGCGCACCTTTTGATGAGAGAGTAGAGAGGTTTTACCTGCATAGCACTTCGCTAGCTGGCCTCCGTTACAACAGTATTGTGTAAAACTGGTCCATGGGGCATTTGAAACTGAAATTCACTTTAACATTTGAGCTTCATACTGCATCTTGTTAAAATAGAAGAACCCCTTTAAAAACTGCACTGAGAAATTGTCACATCAAGCCGTTTATTCTCATTAATCTTACCTATAATATGTGCCAAACCAATTGAGTGGCGTGTAGAGCTGAACAATGTAGGTTCCAAAGAGAACATAGTCGCCAACCTATGAGAACACCAGCAGAGCGTGAACAAAAATACCACTCCAGACCAATAAGAAGTAGATTTCCTCATTTTTTATAAGTGGAGATTACTATACTTGAAACTTGTCCACTGTAACATAGTATGCACAAAGCAATGATCCAGCCAAAAGTCCTAATCCAATAATCAGATTCTGGGTTTGGTTAAGAAGGGCCAGGGAGGCATTGGTCTTCCATTCACATGCCTAAGCAACAAAAATAACTCAAATCAGCATCTCATATTCATTAGACATGTTCAAGAAGTGTAATCCTGTTAAATTATCACATTACCTGATATTTCAGGATAGCATCCTCAAAACGCCTGACTTCAAAACCCTCTGAATTATAGTACTTTACCTGGAGAGAGGCATTTTGCAGGATTAAGTGTTAACAAAAATACATGACCCAGGGTTTTTCTATGGCGTTTACTGTTTTTTTTATTGGTTTGGGCAATTCTCACAAGCAGTTAGAACATTTTTAAAACTCTTATATACTTTATACACATTTAATTGGCATCTCTTACTCCATTGAATACATTTGTCTTTCATTTAATTCAACTGCTCTTAATGTCTGCAAGAAATACCAAATAATAATACATTTAATACATTTTGCTTGTCCAAGTAAATGACAATGTGTTCTTTGATCACATTTTTATATGGTATAAACATTTTTTTTCAATGCCGCTTTCGTCAGTTTGTATGAAAGTGTATGAAACATTTGAGGTAATGGCTGAGCATGCAGTTTTACAGTACAATAACATTCACTCAGCATCAAGGGTGATCTGAAACCTGTACCTTATAATGCGTTCTAGTGAAAGAATTGATTGTTAAAATGTTGTGTTGAAAAAATATCTTATTGTTGTGTTTTGGTAATTAAACCAAATGTATGATATTTGGTGATTAAACCAAATTTTCTCACTACATATCACAATGATCTTGTGTTCTGAACAATGAATATGTGGCATGAAAGTATTGAAATCAATTAATAATGAAATCAGGATATCAAGATGTGAAAGAATACAAGAGTGATCAGTTTAAATGTTTTGTATCAATACATTTAAAAATGCACACTTTACTTATGAAAATAGTATAAAAAATAAATAAATACATAAAAAAAACTGTAGTCACTTACAGTTTCAAAGTTGAGAAGGGAGTCCACAGCTTTTGACTTGGCATTGTTGTCCTGTGTGTTCATTTCTCGTCTGTACTTGGTCCTCCATTCAGTGATGATGATTGTGAGAGCTGAAAACCAAAGTCAATATTAACTAGTAATCATAATGTGCCTGTTGACTGTCATGCAAAAAACATGCATTATGCAAACAGTTCCAATTTAATTGTGCCAATAAATAAAACATCAAATGCAGACATTGGTACCTCTGTTGAGAAAACTACCATGTACAGACATACTACTATCGAAAAAGTGTGTAATTTTGGCAAAAAAACATGTAATTAATCCTAAGTTACAGTAAATATATTTATAACGTTGCAAAACATCTAGGTTATTTAAAGCCATGCTGTATTCATAACATTATTCATCAAAAAACCCTAAAACATGCCTCTAATCAGATTAAAACCAACCTTTGGACAACACTAATTAAATATATATGTTACATTACATTAGAATATTTTAGCAAGTGTGCACACTGTAAAAGAATTCTTACTGCCTTAAATTTAGTAGAATCAATTAATCTTTTCTAGTCATCTAAACTTACATCAGTCAAACTGACAACAAATATTAATTAAAACTTTATACAACTTAATAAAATGTTTTTGAAACCTTATTAACTTATTAAAATGAGTTGAAGCAGCTAGGGATGCTAATTTCGGTTAATTTTGCAAACCGCATTTTGCATTTTGTTCATTTTGCCGCTCGTTAACCGAATTTTAATCGTGAACTGGTCAGATTAATAGTAAATTATTGTTTAACAAAAAAATGACATCTCTATTTTGTGTCTGACACATAAAATGATATTAGATTACAAAACGAAAACACTAACTGAATCCTTTTTAAGAACCAGCATAGGCTGTATTTTCCCCAATCATGTTTTTTTTTCCTCCGTCAAATAAAAATATAAGGCTACCTCAAATTGATCGCTCCACTGAAAAATATGCATTTAATTAATGCTCCCACTGTTATTAATATATCACAAACCTCAATCAACATTTTTAATAGAAGTCATTATTTTAAAGATTATGTCTTGAACTTCTGGTTTTACCTCAGAGCTTGTGTGCTTTTTTTTCCTCTGTCACTCGCGGTTCATGTGCGCGCACTGCGTGTGATGAAAGACAATGACAAGGCTCATATGTGGACTTTTTGTAAAGTATAGGCTACTACAGCAAAAAAAACTATTTTGTTGTTTACATATGATATTGCATTAATTTGAATACATGTCTTGAAAGCTATAAAATGAAAGCCTTAGTTTGGTGCAGAGTTATCACTATGCAAAAATCCAAGAAAATCTTTGGATTTGATTAGGCTATGTAGGCCATTTAAAAAAATATATTTTATTAGAACTATTAATAACTGTAATTTATTTTCCAAATGGAAAAAGGTTGGTTTGTTGGTTGCACACTTAGGGCCCCACCATACATCCAGCGCAATAAGGTGCAAGACGTGTTTGCCGCGATTTGTTGCGCAACCCTTAAACATTGCTTAATACACACAGGATGTACAGCAATACACAAATATCTTTACATATAAAAAAATTAAGAATTAAAATGTTACAAAAATTATTTTCTACATAAAGGCAAGGCAATATAAAAACCACTACCCTTCCATGCCTCATCTCGGGGGGTCTTTTGAGTTTATTCATGACAATTTGCGTTTGTATAATGTTATTATTATTAGTATTATTTATTATATGCATATATATATATATATATATATATATATATATATATATATATATATATATATATATATATATATATATATATATATATATATATATATATATATATATATTTTTTTTTTTTTATAAAAACAAGCTTAGATTTGTCCCCCTGTCAGGTTTTGAAGACGTATGCATCACAATAGGAATAGGATGCGTGTTTGGATATAACTCCAAGTATGGTTTTTTGACCACACTTCTCTATTATTGTTCATTTATTCGTTTGCTGAAAATTAAAACTGAATTTAGAAATAGTTTTGAAACAAATCTTTGCGCTTAAACTAAATTAAATATTTAGGCTAATGGATGTCTCCAGTGGAGCGCGTACAACACCGTTTGCTGTGAATGAGTATAGAGAACAAGAAAGTAAAGAGGCAGAATGAAGGAGGCTCATTCTTTGTCCTTGCGTTGCAGATGGTCTCTTTAACTGTTTTCTCGCTAGTGAAGCATTCAGTTTTTCCACTTACAAAGTCTTCCATGTAAATAGCAAATGCGCCATGGTGCTAAAAAATTATATTTTTTTAACTGTTTCAACTGATACCAACAATCAGTTAAAAAACACCCTTTCGGTTAATGGTTAATCGGTTATTATGAACATCCCTAAAACTAACACAAAAGCTTTTGTTGTGATGGCTTTTTGTCATTTGTTACAGTGTCTTTGTGCTGCACTTACTGAGGTAGAGAAACATGCAAATGAAGACAATGAGGCCGAACCAGGCACTGAAGTATGTCACAAAATAGATGATTGCAATGACGATGTCAGCAATTGTGGGTACAATGCTGAATACAATATAGCTGCAACCCAAACCAAAAGAAAAACATTTCATTACAAAAAAAGATTTAAACATTTACATTGTACAAAAACAGCATGTACGGTAGTGAAATCTGTAAGTGATCAGACCTTAACAAGTTGTTGACTGAAGATGTCCCACGGTCAATGCTGCGCAGGACATCACCGGTGCGGCGACCCAGGTGCCAGCGCAGAGACAAGCCATGCAGGTGAGCGAACAGACGCACCTGCACCACACGGCTGGTGTACTGCTGCACATGAGTCCACAGGAAGCTGCGCAAGTTACTGACAAACCCCGATGTCCCTAAGAGAAGAGAGACAGATGATGGTTTGCAAAATGTGTAACGTTTAAAAAGAGCTTATGCATTATTTTTCTTTAAATACCACTAAAAATGTTAAACCTCACCTACCCCTCCGCCCTGGAAGAACTTAAGGAAGACGTAAACACAGACTGTGATGGCCAGGGTTCTCCAGTTCTCCATCGCTGACAGCTGGTTCACTGGAATATCATGATTGCAGAAACAAAGAAGAGAAAATAAGGAGTGCACTTAAACTTTTGCTGGATTGGCTAAACAAGTTTTGAAATATTGTATGCTTATTAAGTCTGCGTTTACTTAAAAACAGAAAGATCAGTAATATTATCAAACAACAATTTCAAATAAATATATTCAAGTTAGTATATTTTAAAATCAAATGTATCCCTGTGACTTTGAAAAAAGTTGTGATGCTTATAGCGACAGTTAACCTAAAAATTACACAAAAGTTATGAGCGTTCGAATAGAAACGTTAGAAAACGTGTAACAGGCTACCATAAAAGGTGCGAATTATACAGTTTTGCAACCTTGCAAACATGTGAGCATTTTAATGACTTTCCACGTGCAACATTATCTATTAGACCATTAATGACAATACTATCGTTTACAAACTACAGTGGCACCGCGATACTACCATAGTACAGGTAAACCTTAATATGTATGCAGTATATATATATATATATATATATATATATATATATATATATATATATATATATATATATATATATATATATATATATATATATATATATATATATATATATATATAAAGGAATATTTTGTGACATTATAGATGTCTTTATTGTTAATTTTGCTCGATGTAATGACTCCAAAACATTTGGGCCTTTTTAATTGAATGATTGTCCCTAAGGCTGTCTAAAAAAAAGAACATACTGTGAACACATTTCACTGCTGTTTTCCTAATAATGAGTTCACGTAAAGCAACATCCCTTTAATCACACGTGCACAATAAAACTTTACCATCCTGAGTCACACATCATCACATGCCTTCAGTTCACACAACCAAAATTTAACAGCTGCCCAAAACTGCAATCTCACTAACTTTTAATGGAAATTCACAACAACAACAAAAAAAAACACCCAAAAAGGATGCAGTCTGAGCCAGCAGCCACAGCATAATGTATCAAAAGAGCGAACACACTGGTCTGTCCTGGGAGCCGAGAAAGATCCTCAATCCGATTAATTTACATTCATGGCCGTTTTGATTGTGCACTCGGAATCAAATGAGGAAAGAAAAGGTGGAGGACTGAAGTAAGAAAAGAAATCAAAACAATACAAGAAAACGGTCAGGGCAAAAGTAAAACTCTCTTCCTCTCTCTTGAGCAGGGGGCGTAGAAGTGGATGGTGAGAGAGCTGATTTTCATCCTTGGCATTGGGGCAGAGAGAGCGGTGGACAAAAAGGCCCTTGTACCAGCGTGTTAACTCGGCTAAAAGCCCCTAATGCCCCCTAATCGTGACTGGCAGGGTTGGTGACCTTCCCTATTACCCCTCTCAATCTCTCTCTGCCACACAAAAGCTCACTTTTCTCCTAGCGCGGCTTTCATGTGCCTCCAAATGCAAAACTGTTACTCGTCTCTGATAATAAAGCACACACACATCACTAACTTGAAGAACAGATCAAATGAGCAACGTACAATTAAAAAACGAGAATGATAAGAGAGGGACTGAATAATGAATCAAAACACGGAATTTGAAAAATGGGGGTGAAGGTAGGGGGAAAAAAAGAGGCTAAGAAAAATGGGTGGAAACAAAGTATTGAGCCGTAGAACGGTTTAGCATAGTTGGGTTTTGTCCCACGTTTCTTTTGTAAAAGTTTGATACTTTGCGGCTTATGCGAACCAAAGGCTTTGACTTCTCTGAGAGGTTTTTGGGGGCTGTTCACTCATCCAGCTGGCCCGTTACAACAAGAGGCTGAGAAAACTGGTGAGGGAAGGGGCAATCTGACTTCACTAGCATATGTAGCCTTCCACATATACAGTCAAAAATATTGGCTCTCCTATGAACTTTTTATTTTTTAATATTTCCCAAATGATGTTTAACAGAGGAAGGAAATGTTCACAGTATGTCTGAGGTCAATCAAGGTAAATATTATTTGCCCCCTTTCCGATTGCCCCCTTTTACTGATTGTCTACAGAACAAATCATCATTATAGAATAACTTGCCTAATTACCCTAACTTGACTTAATTAACCTTGTTAAGCCTTTAAATGGCACTTTAAGCTGAATATCTTTAAGCTGACATCTTAAAATTAACCAGCTAAATATTATGCTCTGTCAACATGCCAAAGATAAAAGAAATCCATTATTATTACTGATTGCTTACATTATTCTGATCATTCAGGAGGGCTGATAATTTTGACTTCAACCGTACATGCTGAACTTGTTTCAAAAGTGCCTTTACATAAATTATTTAGCAATTGTAGGTAATTATGTAAATCTGGTAGACCATTTTTCTAAACTTTAAAGGCCACGGAACAGTAAAAAAATCCAACTATTTATTTATTAATGGATAAAAAACTGATCATAAAACACCTCATTTGAACAGCTCAAGTCTTCTCAGGTGACAAGAGAATTTGTTGAAAGATGCTATCCTCTACTGGTGACGTATGGTAATGCAAAAACTAGTTTTCAGCTTTGGATAATATTTACAGGTTTGAAGCTGTGTCAGAAGAAATTAACCTTTTATTTAGTTTATTCAGTTTTATTCAATCAATCATTTTCTTTTTGGCGTAGTCCCTTAATTAATCTGCGGTCGCCACAGTGAAATGAACCGCCAACTTATCCAGCATATGTTTTATACAGCGAATGCCCTTCCAACTGCAACCCATCCCTGGGAAACAATCATACACTCTCATTCCCACATATACACTATGGACAATTTAGCTTACCCAATAGCGCATGTCTTTGGACTGTGGGGGAACCCGGAGCACCTGGAGGAAACCCACGCGAACACGGGGAGAACATTTAAACCACATAAAAATGCCAACTGATCCAGCCGAGGCTCAAACCAGCAACCTTCTTGTTGTTGGGCAATCGTGCGTCCCACTGCGCCCCCGTGAAGCTCTATTCGGTTTTAATGTAAACATTTTATTTCTTGTATATATTATTTAATCTATTTATGTCAAATACTACTTAAATGAACTCATATAGACCTTTTCAGGATAAAGTTTTTGTTTTTGAAAGAAATTAATAGGTTTATTCAGCATTAAATGGGTCAATAGTGGCAATAAAGAGATTGATGTTGTGAAAGAATGCATTTCAACTAAATCCTGTCATTTGTATTCAGACAATTGTTTTTTGTGAAAAGAATGAACTGCACAAATCTTTTATTTTTCAATTAATAATAGCATATAATACTTAAAAGGTTCCCTGTGCATCTAGTCAACTTGATTTGACTTAATTATCAAGGATGATTTCTAAATCATCTATCATGTGGAATCAATGTTGATGTACTGATGCAAAAAATTCAGCTTTCTCATGAAAGGAATATATATATTTTTTATATAGTATATCATAGTTATTTTAGGTTGTAATAACACAAGAAAGATACTCATATGTATAGATCAACTGATGGGTGGGTAAATGTTGGCAGAATTTCCATTTTTAGGTGAACTACCCCTGTAATAACTATTAATAAATAGAGCTTAACATGTAGTAAAACTTAGAAATGTTGAAAATTGGGGACAAAGTAGCGCAATCGCTTCACAGCAAGAAGGTCTCTGGTTCGAGCCCCAGCTGGGTCAGTTGGTGTTTCTGTGTGGAGTTTGCATGTTCTCCCTGTGTTTGCATGGGTTTCCTCCAGGTGCTCCGGTTTCCCCCACAAGTCCAAAGGCATGTGGTATAGGTGAATTTGGTAAGCTAAATTGTCCGTAGTGTATGTGTGAGTGAGTGAGAATGAATGGGTGTTTCCCAGTGATGGGTTGCAGCTGGAAGGGCCTCCGCTGCATAAAACACATGGTGGATAAGTTGGCAGTTCATTCCGCTGTGGTAACCCCAGATTAATAAATGGACAAAGCCGAAAAGGAAATGAATGAATGAATGTTGAAAATTCTTGTTAACATATTAAACAAAATATACTTCAGAAGAAAGAAATCGTACAAGCACCAAACTTTTGAACAGTAGCATACTTGGATTGAGAGCATTTTGCTTCCTGAGGTGATGAGATTTTACATTAAAAACACTATTTTAGTGACATTAATGAATTTCAACCTCTAAAACAATGAATACAGCACTTTACCCATAATTAACATTCTATAGGACAAAACAGAGTAAGAAAAACATGAAAACAGAAGAACTCAGACTCTTTTTAATTTTGACACTGTTGAATTTCTGACAGAGTTGAAGAACAGCTCTAAAGTCAGGTCTTCTTACCTATATTCCTGCTGTAAATGGGTACAAACACGTTGATGACCCGCTCGAGACCCAGCAGTCCAACACACAGAATCACTAGAACTTGCAGCCACATACTTCCCCGGGGCCACATGTATGGCACCAGCAGACACACTTTCCTCCTAAAGTCCTGCCATGCTGACCTTCTAGAGATCTGCTCCACATTGCCTTGTCTTTCCTGCTAAAAGATACACACATTTTAGAAACACAGAGAGTCAATTCACTGACAATGGCTAGAAGTGAAGTGGTTCACAATGTAGTGATTGAGGTTCTTACCTCTACAGTCAGTGCAAATGATGCTTTCTCAGTTTCGTTTCCCAGTGCATTTTGTTTTGTGCGTTTTTTGGAGTTCTTGTTTACCATTGTTTAACTTCGTATGGACATTTACGCCCTTAAAAACAGAGTCTGAATGCATCATTCCAACATCGTGAGTTTTAAAGTGCATATGTGCGCGTGTAATGTTTTCTTCTGACCGTCGGTGTTTAGCTGAAAGGGAAACGCCGTCTGCTAATCATACGGCCAGCTTTCACATGACTGATAGACTTGCGGTCATGTGGCTGGATGTTAAAATGAAACCGCTGACGCTTTTAAACACTCAAAAAGGCTGTTTTTCTAGCTTAGGTGTTGTGAAAGAATGGTTGTCGAGCTGCAAATGCCGCTTGCTAGCGTTTTCATAAAAGCATACCTCTAGGGGGCGCGTGGTGGCTCAGAAAGGCAAATACTCCGATTAGCTTGCATTCAAAGTTAATTGTTGTCTACAAAGTATAACGTTTTAAATGTTTTTTTATTTTAAGGATTGACAGTTGTAATTACGTCAGTGTAATTACGTTACATTGAATTACGTCACAAACAATTAGAGAGGATGGTGATTGGTCCAGACTAAGCAGCGTTGAGAAAAGTAACACTCGTCATATATCAATGCTCAAATTATTAGAATTTAGTTAAACTGTTAGTAAAAGTACAAAGGTACTTACATTTCAGTTAGTACTGTAATAATAATTTAAAAATACTCAAAGACGGACCATGTTTTTTTGTAATTGTATATAATCTTGTGAACAACAACAAAAAAGGTGTTACACAGGTTTGGGTTCACCCAGAACTGAAAGTGATTATTTACTCAAACTTCACTTGTCACAAACCTGTTTGAGTTTGGTTTTGCATTTGAATTGAACAATTTTTATTATTATTTTTTTTGTTGTTGTTTTTATTGATTATTGAAATCTTATTTTGAAAAATGTTTGAAAACGATAAACCTAATAGACTTCTATAGTATTTATCTAAAAAAGAAGCGACATGCTTATTGGCACTGTTATTTTCTTAGCATTAAATGCATTGCATTCCTTAACATTGCTAGTTAACATGAAATACGTGTACTATAATCAATGAATTAAAATATCATGCCATAATATCATTAGAAATGCCACTATGAAAAAATTAACTTGAGAGAAATGAGATTAAAAAAAACTGTTAAACTGTTGTAACTAGTAAACAGCTACTGTTAAAACTTTTGATAAACTGAAATACGTTGCCGTTTCATTTATTTTATTTTTTATTTTTATTTTCTTCATTTGCACAAATATCTAAAAATATTAAACAACAAACATAAATGAATAAAATAAGCCATAATGTGCAGGAAGAGGCAAAAATCCCAAAAGGCTTATTTAGAGCCCCTATCTAAATAACAATAAAAAAACAATAACAAAACAATTACATTCAACAAATGCTGAATTACAATTTACAGAAATAAAATTTAAAAATTACACACACACAACCATAAAATAAAATTAAATCATACAATACTTACAAAAGTTCTTACAAAATTACAAAACAACAAAATCACAAAACAACATTTAAGTGAATCCTTATGCATCTCTTAAAACCTGTTAAAGAGGAACATTTTTATTAAATGAGATAAATTATTCCATAATTTAATACCCCTAAATCTAATCGAGTGATTCATTAGAATCATAATGCATTATTTTGGCATTTTCATTTTTTTAAAAAGTAAATATGGTAGGTTTTGCCAGTCTACAACACAATGAACAAGACCATGAACAACAGTTTGCCAAACTCCACATAACTGAGACCATAATAAGAAACTTGATATTTCATATTATAAATTTGTATATAAAACCTGTTGAAATTTACATTTAATAATTTATTGGTTAGATGTTAGCAGATGGAGGACAATAAGCAATAAAACAAACAAACGACCAACAAGTGATAGTGATAGATGTCAAAAAAAGTCAAAAATAGCATTGCTGAATTTTCAGCATGATTACACTAGACATGTTACATAGAGGAATCTGAATCTGGATTCAGATTATTTGGTGTTAAAAACAACTGAGCTGCTTAAGGTTTTTGTGGGAAATCAGGATCCATTGAATCTCTCATGAAAAGAAATATTTTATCTTCACACATCACTATATTTTCATTAGTGTTCTTTATTAGCTCTAATTTACATAAATCTGCTACTAATGCAGCTATTCCATATCAAATTCCATTCCATGTCTGTTTTCACCAGTCCTGTTCTAAAGCGCTACACCTTTTTATGTCATAGTTTGCAGCGCCTCCTCGTGGATACAAGCCATTAATACAGCCAAATCTTTGGGGTCTTCAGGATTTTATTATTATTATTATTTTGCTTTGAAAGTGGCCAAATTTCTTAACAACAGACAACTGACCTTTAATGCTAAAAAAGTAATGTGACAACATCATAATGTATTGCTTTACTGTGTGGAGAAAGACTTTTAAACTGTCATGATTTTGACCTCAAAGCAACAAGTTGCAGAAGAGGCTATGTGGTAGATGAGCTTCCCTTAGACAGTTTCTAATAATTTGTGCGGAAATCCATTGGTTATGCAAAACACTTGTTGCAGCACCTGTCCGGGTGGCTGATCTCAGATGATCTTGGAGGTGAACATATGTGAAGGATGTGAAAGTCCTGGGCTGGTGTGTTTACATGTGGTCTAATTCCTTTAGAGACAACTTGGGCTGGACAAAATGAACATTCAATTCACGAGCAACAGCTCTGGTGAACATTCCTGCATATTGCCTCAAAACTTGTGATATTAAGCAATACAGCCATTGATGAGGAGTGAAACAACATTCCACAGGCCACAATCAACTACCTGATCAACTCTACTGTATGAGAAGGTCAAAGAGATGTATTGCACTACATTAAAAAAAAGTGTTGGCTACGTTTTAGTAACTTCACGAAAGAAACTGGTATCTTAGGAGTAAGTAATAATATGCAATGAATAAGTACTAGTACTTAATGGAACAGAAACTAGTGTAATCTAAATTGAATAGAACAAATGTTCAAACAGCTTGCTATAAATAGGTGACTAAACAAGCGGTGGCTCAGTCCAAGTGTTTGACAGTGTCAGTGTGTAGGCATACGAGCCTGAACCTTTTCGACCTTCTGTCATACTTGGATGATCATGTGCCTCCAGATGGGCCTTTTATTCTCTGTATAAAATGGTGTGTTGTTGGAATACTCAACACAGTACTCAAACATGCCAACAGCATTCAGAAATCCACAATAACATGGAGAAATGCAACTGTTAATGTGTTTAAGTGCTTGTGTGTCAGTGAGAAAACAAAAAGGAAGATGAAACCAGAAAGAAAGTTGGGAAAGATGATCAATTAATCTTACACTGTATAAAAATAGTTAAAATTTTATTCATTCATTCATTTTCTTTCGGCTTAGTCCCTTTAATCATCATGGGTTGCCACAGCAGAATGAACCGCCAACTTATCCAGCAAATGTTTTTTACACATCGAATGCCATTTCAGCTGCAACCCAGTACTAGGAAACTTCCATACACACACATACACTATGGCCAATTTAGCTTATTCAATTCACCTATAGCGCATGTCTTTGGACTGTGGGGGAAATGGAAGCAATCGGAGGAAACCAACGCGAACACAGGGAGAACATGCAAACTGAAACTGACCCATTAGGCTTTGATCCTAATTGTGGCGTTTTGGTGAGTGTCGTTTTAAATTCAAATGATATTGTGCTCTTTTCAAATGAGAGTGGGGCTACAAATGCCTATGTGTCAGCATAGTGGCAGTTTCAAAAACAAGACTAAACTTCTATGCTAATTAGGGAGAAATTGTTACTAATGGGTGTAAGGGCGTAGATTCGCTCTTGACATTGGTAGAGACATACATCCTTAGAACGCATGCATTGAACAGCACAAATTCTGTTTCGTGCTTTTAAAAACGTGAATAAAGAACTTAGTAATATAAAATAAACACTTAATAATACAAAAAACAACCACGTCCCATGCTGCAAAAGTCAATTATCATAATTTTATTGCAGAGGGGCTTTGAGGAGGTATGAATGTAGAAAAATTTAGAGAGGTGTGTGACGCAATTTAACAGTTTCATCCTGATTATTGTTTTTCATAATCATGGAGGCCAACATCAAAACTGAATTTTAATTAATTGCACAGTCTTGGTTAATAGTATTACAGTGAACTAGTAGCAAACTTGACTTGGTGCACGTGTAAGTTAAGAGTTGACGATGATTACTTTATTTTGAAGTCGATTAAATTATTGGTAGGGACATTTTAGTAGTTGGTGGGGACACGTGCCCTCTGTCCATGCCAATTCTACACCCTTGAATGGTTGGGACGTCGCCCTCTGATGACATGTACAAAGGGAGAAAGTCAATCAAAGTGTTTCTGCAGACTGTTTTTATCAATTGTGATTATAAAAATAGAATTAATAAACTTTTACCATTAGAAGCTGGTTTTATTCACACACTGTTGCTCCACAAAAGCATTTAAACTAATTATAAAAAGTGATTTAGGTCCCCTTTATATGATGATTAGCCATTAATTGACTTTCCCAGAATTCCCTGCATGACACTTTTTATGCTTATTGTTAATATTACAATTCTTTAATTTTTTTATCATCAGTTATGTACTGTAGGATTGGGTTTTAAAACCACAGCGGTTCGAACTGTAGTTCTGCCGAATGGGCTGTATTAATAGCTATAAATGTGGGAGAGCGTGATATTATGTGATTGTATTGTATTGCAATATGGAACAGTTAAGTGTTGATGTTAAATCAAAAGTAATTCACAAATACTTGAAAATGAAATGATTTAATGACAATAATGCTGTATGGTTACAACTGAATTAATTACAAAATAACTGTATAAAATGATCAAATATGGAATGATAAAGTATATGATATAAATTGTACCCAGCTTAAATGTAAAATTAAAGTTACAAGAGGTAGCAGGAGAGACACAGAAGGAGGGATAGAGAGACAAAGAGAGCAGGCCCAGAAGTTAGCCTGATTGCAGTAGTCAGAGAAGATAGACTCCAGAGAAGGAGAGGGCAGAGGAGGAAAGCAGACCAGGAAAGACAGGCCAGGAAAAGAAAAGAGCCAGAGCAGCGTTTTACCACCTATTTTGTATCTTTCTTGACCATGTGACTAAAGCCCAAATGCTGTGACATTCAAACTGACCAATCAACATGTGACCACATCGTAAAACCCCCAAAGTCCACATACCAGGCCCTGATCTTATCAGTATCTGCCTTTGGAGTCAGTATGGACCTTCTTGAGTCAAAAATACATGTTTTGTCATGTAAACAAACGCATATAATAATTTAGCCTCCTACAGTACTTACGAGTTTTATGTTTTATCTAATTCTGATAAATAATGTTTCAAGAGTTTACACTTGCAGTAGATATTGCTTGATAATAATAGCAGGTTTGGCATGCTGTCACGGGAGAAAACCCTGAGCTCTGAGATAATTGAGCCCAGGGCTTCCACCTGGTGAATAACCGCATTTCCACAGTCGGGACAGTGGGAACCAAGGGTTTTTATTTGGCCGGGTTGAGCAGTGAGGCCGAAATCATGTCGTATTTTTTCTTTTTCTTATTTATTTAGATTTTGGCACATGTACTCGTGCGTGATGGGGAAACGCAGCTAATGAGCATGTAAGGGGTAGTTCTTGAGAGTTCTTGACAGATAAAGGAGGAAAAGGGGGAAATGGGGTGGATGGGGGGATTCTTCAAAAAATGTAAATAAGGGAGTAATGCTAAACGGGGTCTTTATAGTGAGCTTGGAATAATCCGATTGGCTTACTAATGATTACAGACCAGCTGATGATGAGAGACCAGCAGCGATCAATCATATCACATGCTGCTCTCAAAATTAGTTTTTGAAACTTCACTTATTGCATAACTTGAATTGTATGTGTGTTAACAAGACGGTTTTTAGTAGTGTGAATGACAGTGCACCTTCTATATACAGTTGAAGTCAGAATTATTAGCCCCCTTTCGATTTTTTTCCTTTTTTAAATATTTCCCAAATGATGTTTAACAGAGCCAAAAATTTTTCACAGTATTTCTGATAATATATTTCCTTCTGGAGAAAGGTCTTATTTGTTTTATTTCGGGTAGGATAGGTCAAAATTATTAGCCCCTTTAAGCTACTTTTTCCCCTATAGTCTACAGAACAAACCATCATTATACAATAACTTGCCTAACTCTAACCTGCCTATTTAACATAATTAACCTAGTTAAGCCTTTAAATGTCACTTTAAGCTGTATAGAAGTGTCTTGAATAATATCTAGTCAAATATTATTTACTGTCATCATGGCAAAGATAAAATAAATCAGTTAATAGAAATGAGTTATTAAAACTATTATGATTAGAAATGTGTTGAAAAAAAATCTTCTCTCCGTTAAACAGAAATTGGGGGAAAAAATAAACAGGGGGGCTAATAATTCTGACTTCAACTTTATGCCAGAAGAGTTGTTTGTGATGAGCATTGGTTCATCATACAACTTTCTCATCACCAGATTTTCTTTTTACAGTGTTGATTATACTGTAAAATGCATAGTGGAACAACAGACATTCTATGTGCTTTGTGTCCTTTTACAAAAGCAGTTTAAGGCCCATTTCTGCTTTCAATCCTCGCTTTTTCTTTTCCCCACATGGGAGGAAGGAGAAAAGAAAAGCAGCTGCCTTTCCCAAGAAACACAAAAGAGGGGTGAAAAAAGCAGAGGGGGAAAAAGGAAAACGTGGGTGAAGATGAGTGGAGAGTGTAGCGGGAGAAGAAATCTTATCATTTCCAGTCCACAATGGGCTGGTTTCAATGACAGGACAGTTACAGATCTGTTTTATCTTATCGTGGCTTTGTGTGTGTGGTAATGGCCATCCGCCTGTCAACTGGTCATTATGAAGGCTTTTGTCCCGTTGAGCGAGTGTGTGCTGTCCATCACGCAGCTCATTTCGCTCCACTCTTTGTTGTGCGCTCCAGTTCTTATTGCTGAACCTAGTGGGAAAGTGTGGATGCTGTCTCTCTCCAGTGGTGATTTTCCTCTTTGTAATCCATCTGAAGCAGCAAATTGCAATTTTAGGGAGACGGTAGGGTGAAAAAAAGGAGGTAAAAATCAATTTAATCCTAGGGAGTCCGGCAGGGAGAATGACTTGAGCCACCTGGAGAAATGATTGGTATTTTCGATTCTGTGCAGGACACAAAAGGGGATCAGGTTTATTTGATCTCAATCACTCCATCTATTCTGAAATCATTTTTTTTCCTCCCCCGCTTTCACATCTGTACTGTATATATTATCCTAGATTTTCAACTCGGCCGCAATCATTGGTACAACTGAGTCTTTCATGAACTGTTTTTAATTCTGAGGATGGGCTCTTCTGTCTAACAGGCACCTGTTGGCTTTCTGCCCAACCAATGCACATACTATACAGATGTGTCTGAGAAACCAGTGTTTAATATATGCTCATTGATTAATGTGTTAAAAAGCAGAGGTTTTTAAACTGCGGTACAGAAAATGGTACTGTATGTAATCAAAATTCTTGATTTTGTTAATAAAAACTAATTATTAAAAGCTATTTTTGTATTTTAATTGAGTTTTTTCAGTTTTTATACTTTGTTTATTTGATCTAATTTAAAAATAAAGTCTCATGGAAGCCTCTAATGCACAGACTACATTTTTCCTAATGGATCAATAGTCAGTGTTAAAATCCTGCACTATTGTCTGTTACATTTAATATCATACTCTTGAATGAAAATCAAATCAATGGTGTTATTAATTGGGTGATGTTATCCCTTCTGATAAACATTTGTCTTGACTCTATCATGTACAGTAGCCGACATAGGCTCATTCCTAAAACGTAGCCCTCCATCCATTTCTGAATATCGCGAATTATGTAGCCAGAAGTATGTATGGCTGCATTTCATCTTTAAAACGAATGATATATAGCGGTATGACGCCGTTCCTTTTCGCGCTTACCAGATGACCGCTTACCTCCATATGGAAGGCTTTCCTGCTGTTACCAGTTTGTCCAGTTAGCTTGCCATGTACGTCAGCGTACTTGAGAAACAGAGAGGAGTTGACCATGATGATGAGATTTGGGTCTGGTGAAGATCCGGTCCAGAAAGCGGGTAAGACAAAAACAAAAAATAAAAGTAAATAAGAACTCGCTTTCTCTCAGCACTCGCGAGAAAAATTTGAGATCTGAAAAAGTGTAAACAGTGGCCTCTGACGGATTCGCAAAAACAAAAACTGCAAAAAAACACAGCTCCTGGGAAGTATTTGTCACTCTCCAGAAATGTATATAGGGGTACGTTTTCAGAATGAGCCTGGGTTGACAGTAGCTTAAGAGGATCAACTCCTGCTGCTGAAAACACCCCCAAACCATGACACTTCACCTCAACCATTACTGAACTCTTTAGGGTTCAGTTTTGCCCATGCAGTGTAATGACAAACATGATGTTTCCCACTTGCTTTTGTCATTAATGTGACAAAATCTGCTCCTCAGCCAATGTTGGGGAAGCTACTTTAAAACTGTAGCTTGATGTAGGCTATACAAGTTGCTCATGAGAAAAGGCAGCTTAGCTAAGCTAACTAAGTTGCTATCATAATTTGTATAACTCTTTCATTCACTTGAACCAAAGTGATATCTTTAAGAGAAAGTATATTCAAGTTTTAATAGATGCTGTTTGTGATCAAGGTAAAACTACCCGCACGGATCATATTTCTGCTTAAACAGTTGATAATCACTTAGTTGTTGAAATGAATGTACAATGTTTTATAACGGATGATCTGCAAAAAGTTTTTGGAGAAGTTTATAGGGACCGTTGCTTATTTATTAAACTTGACTTGTGCTTATTTGTTATTAAGTTACACCTGTAATTGAGCGTTTTACTTTTAAGTTGTGAATATTTGTATATTTGCAGTGACATTTTGTCATGTGTTTGCCAAAAAAAAAAGAATAAAACACTGAAAGTTTATGCTAAATTTGTTTCATTTAAAATAATTAAATGGAACTCAACTTACACTAACCCTAACCCCAACCTAACAGTCTAATTATAATCTAATGATAATTATTAGGCATGCAGATGCAATGTAACTAAAAAACTATACAAAATGCGTTAAAGGGAAAAAGTGGGATAGGTGTTTGTAAGGTAACAATTTGAGCAGCTGCACTGTATTATCGTTCAGTGCAGGCATGTCATGTGACAACATTGTTGTTGTCCTTTGAAAAAATGTTGCATAGTTTATACTGCCTTACACACTAATAAAAAATGTCGAAGCCAGTTTGTACAGTATACTGGGCAGTAGTATGCCATTTCGAACATAGTTTTCAAATTTCTCACACTGTCAAGAGTCAGACCAAAACTGCATTGAATGAAGCATTGCAATAACAAAATTAACTTAAGCTCAGTAGCATTTTCTCAAAAAAAAAAAAGTGCCAAAGATTTTTTTTTGTACAACGTTCTAACTTATGGTTAATTGCCAACTTAGAATACATTATGGATTCAATCTCAACTGTTGTTACTTGAAAAATATGCAAAAGTTAAAAATTAGGAAATGACTAACTAACTAACTAACTAACTAACTAAATAAATAAATAAATAAATAAATAAATAACCATGAGATGTGCAATTTACCAATAGATGACTATCATATGCCATTGTAGTATGTGATCTTGCAAAACAATTCTGCACAAGACTTTTTCTGTTTGTTTAAACTGCTTATTTAAATTGTGCTGAAACAACACAATTGTTGAGATTTTGGGGGGAAAACTTCATTGTTTTTTGTTTAATCCACGTAAATTTGAAAAAAAAAATAAATAAAATAAATAAGTTAACTTAATACTTTCATGTTATCCCAACACAAACAAATTTTTACATTTTCACAGTGTATGCTGCTACAGACTATTGTAGATTCACTTAATAGACACTCGTTTAAAAATGCATCTAGCTACTGGAAAAGCTACACTGTATCATTAGTAGCTGAGCTACTGTCAAGCTAATGAAAAATGTAGCCATGCTAGTAGCTGAGCTATTTTCTCTATAGCTACTTTACAGCACTGTCCTCATTCAAGTTTATTCTGGCCTTTTGATTCTTTTCACTGATGTAAGGTTTATTCACTGCTAGTGGACGTTTAGTCCAAATTCTCTAATTTTGCCAAGACAGCTACAGATTCTTAACCTGTTTAATGCTTAACTACATGGTGAGAAATTAGTTGTTGTGTGTGCTTCAGAATGCATGCAACTGATGAAATTTGTGTAAAAACTACTCTTTTACTCCTTTCAAAATAACTTCAAAAATAGGACTGAGCAGTGACCTAGGTTAAAAATGTAGGAAATTATAGGGTGTTCTCTCTTTTTTTTAATTTCCACTGTAGGCTACAATACAATACCAAAGTCTGTAGTTTGTTCATATTGACCAACACAATCTCACTGCAATTCGTAACTTTTTGATTTAGTGACTAATTCGTATGAATTCGTACGATCTAATTCATACAACTTAGTACGATTTGCTTATCCCCAATGACGGTTGGGATTAGGGGTGGGTAGGTGCCACGCTTCATTTTAAAATCATACAATTTCATACAACTAAACACGTACAAATTCATACGAATTAGCCACTAAACTGACAAAACGTAGTATACTTACGTTTTCTTGTGAGATCAGGTTGTATTGACAGTCGCAAACTATGTACAGCAGTTATTAAACTAAATAAGAAGTGATGACTACTTAACATAAACCTTTACTAATTTGAATCTTTCTACCAAATGTTACACCAGTTCATATAAAAACTTTGATATTAAGTTTAATTAGCTTAATTAAGTAATATCGAGTTCTGTGTGAAGACTGCTTAATACAAATCAAAACATTATTAACTCCCACATGGTTTGAACGCACCTATGTGCTTCTTTGAGAAGACAGACATGTGTCAGAAGTGTCTGTGGTCTTATAACAGCAGGATGGAAGAATGTGTGTGAACAACCTTGATTCAGACAGAGCTTGCTCACGTTGGGGAATCCTGCTGGAGCATTTGTGGTTTGTAGAAGCAAAAAGCCTGACTTTTCCCCTGCTCTCAGAACAACCGCTCTCTAAACAGCCTAAGATGTTGAGCTCTGCGTGATGTCCAATGATCAATAAACCCAGTCAGAAAAAGTGAAAGCATCTCTGCCTGCCCTGGTGCTTCGTCTTTTATCTGCTTTTTGTGGTCTAACCGAAACAGACATGAACATGAAGTGTGTCCAAATCAGATCCATATTGCCTCACATGAACAAAACCGTCAGCTCAAGATAGTTTCTTCAGCTGTACATACTCACAACCTCACATCTTCACCCTAGAAACAGCAGCATGTGACAGATAACTCACAGAAAACACTCCTGACACCCATTCAGAGCTGTACACAGAACTGGATAAGATCTCATCACATTTTGTGGTTTGGCCGAACACAATGGACTTACTGTCAGTGGTCCATAAACCGTCCTGCTTGTGTCCTACAAGAGCAGATAAGATCTCGTCTTATTAACACCTTCAATTTAGAGTGCCTCAGAATGGAGAAAATAATTCATCTGTCTCAGTCAAATGGCCGTTCAGCTGCGATTGCGATCGTACATCTGCAGTGCCATTGTCATTGTATAGAGAGGAAATGGCAGCATGGATGTCCAATCTCAGATCACATTAGCTGATAAAAAAGTAAACCACCTTTATACAAGGGTTAGTGAAGGGGTCATTCCTTTAGTTTAGCTTTAGTTCTGTGGAACAACAGGCCAGCAAGAAAAAAGTACAAGAGTCAAAGAGAAAAACAAAAAAGTGCAATAAATCCCAATCTTACATTAGATTGTATCTTTTTTACATTTTATATGACTAAAAATCACTGTTTTATATCCACTACAATGCTGTGGAGTTTATATAACAAAATATTTCATTCATTCATTTTTCTTCAGCTTAGTCCATTATTTATTAGGGGTCAACACAGCGGAATGAACCACCAACTATTCTGGTTTGTTTGACGCAGTAGATGTCCTTCCAGCTGCAACCCTGTACTGGGAAACACCCATACACTCTCACATTCACACTACACTAAGGCCAACTTTGTTTACCCAATTCAACTATAGCGCATTTCTTTGGACTGTGGGGGTAACTGGAGCAACTTCTATGCAAACAGAGAAATGCCAACTGGCCCAACCCAGCAACCTTCTTGCTGTGAGGCGACAGTGCTAACCACTGAGCTATCATGCCGCCAACAAAATATTTTGATTTTAAACAAGCGGCAACACCAAAGCTCCAAAAAAGCAAATTTATTAAATTAAAAGGCTGACACAAAGCATAAAACGTTCCGAGCACACCGGCTCTTCATCAGATACTGGCTGTTTCTCAGTTCCAAGAACCGTAGATTGGACTTGAGTTCTTGTCAGTGGTGTAAAGTAACTAATTACAAATACTCAAATTACTGTAATTGAGTAGTTTTTCTCAGGAATCGTAATTTACTGAGTAGTTTTAAATGTATACTTTTACTTACCCTTAAGTACAATTTTAGTGCTGTATCTGTACCTTTACTCTACTACTTTCCTTCAACCTGCAGTCACTACTTTATTTTTTCTTTTCTATGATAGAACAATTATTAGAAAAATCAGTCCTGCGAGTCCAATCAAATCACACATAGAAGGTAAATTGCATCACAATGAACTACCTCAAGACATGGGCGATTTATAATTGCAGCAAACTGTTTGAAAGTATTCAAAGAGTCCAAGAAGATGTCCAAAGTCTTTACACGCATTGACCCAGAGACTGTTAAGATGCATGTCACTGATGCCTAGATGACAGATGTTTACTGTATGATGGCCTTGAACACCCAGCAGTCACAAGATGTCAACATGACATCAGATTGATGTCGTCAACGTCATGGGAACGTTGCATTTTGTTTGGAAATAAAAATCGGGTTGACGTCAGAACTCGATGTCAGGCCAACGTCAATGTCCAACATCCAACCTAAAACCAACCAAATATCAACGTCTAATGATGTTACAGCGTGACGTTGTGTGAACGTAACCACTATTGACATTTATCAGACGTTGCATTTTGGTTGCCATACCTGATGAATAAATGCCAGTATTTGATGTCAATATGATGTTGGTTTAAGATGTTGGGTCGACGTTGGATTTTGGTTACTTTCTAACAACCTAAAATCGACCAAATATCAACGTCATTTGATGTCATTATTGAACATCAAAATAATGTTGTCCTTAGACGCTGACTAGACGTTGAATTTTGGTCACCTGACATCACAACCTAAATTGAACCTAATATTAATGTCTTATGATGTTGTGTGCCTGCTGAGCAATAACTAGATGCTCTACAGAATGTTAATGTGTTTATTCCTTTATTAAGATTTTCATGGTGATGTTTATATTCACCGTTTCATTCAGGGAAATTCCTTAGGTTAATAAGTTATATTTCTGAACTTTAACAATAAACCTATATACAATTCTGCTCTTCCCACCTCAAGTCGCAATGACTTCTGGGACTTCTAGAGCGAGTTTGGTGCTCAAGTCTACATCCATGCGTCCTTGATATCAAGAACACATCCAGAAAGTTTCAGGCATCCTCCATTCTTGCGTTCTTGAGTTTTGGAACTGAAATTTGGCGGTTGATGATGACGTTACACGAGAACGCAAGACCGCTGAAGAACGCTTATTGAAAAACAGCCAGTGTTCATCACAGTAAGGTGCACTTTTTGTACACTTCGGAATCGGAAAAAATACACATTTATTAATTATACAACTTAGTTATTTTAAACGAAAATACAAAAACAAACCATAATATTACATCACAAGTTAAAGAAAACAGAATATAATTTGGTATTGGTACTTTTACTCCACTACTTTCCTTCAACCTGCAGTCACCACTTTATTTTTTCTTGTCTATGGGGGATTAGAAAAGCGTCCAACCTAAAATCAATCAAATATCAACATCTAATGATGTTACAGCTTGATGTTGTGTGGACCTTATACCAATATGACGTCTATCAGATGTTGGATTTTAGGTGCCATATCTGAGGAATAAAGGTCACTATTCGACGTCATTATGACGTTGGTTTAAGATGTTTGCTCAACATTTGATTTTGGTCTAACACAACCTAAAATCCACCAAAAATCAACGTCATGGGGTTAGGGTTAGGGTCAGTTGACTTGTACTTGCAAAGTTTCTCATATACAGTTAAATGTCTGTTGAAGGAGCAGTATCAACAGATATTAAGCAGACAGTCTACTAATACTCAAATGGACCATCAAAATAAAGTGTTACCAAAGTTAAAGCAACATAAAAGTTTGGTTGACATTTTGTCATTACTTTTTACAGTGTATATTTATTGCATTGAATGATGATATTTCACCTTTATGTTGTCAAGTTATTTGAAACATTAAATTCACCAGCATGGACCACGCCACACTTTGAGCTGTTGTATGGATGTAGGGATGAAGGGGAGGGGGGGTACCATCTCTATAATATTTTTCGTAGAGTGATTGGACCCCCTGATTCAACCTATGTGAATGGAAAGTGAGAAAATAAAGGCAGGGAGGGTGGGTTCAAATGAATGAGAAGAACAGTGGTAGAGGGCTGGTCTGCCTTAAATACATTTTAAGGAGTAGGTGGTTAAGGAGACAAAGTGAGTCGTGGTTCTGCCACCGAACCTTTGTTAACGTTAACTCCATGTAAGCACTTGAATTTAATAATTATATAAATCACTATTACCCTATTATTCACTGCTATTTAAACAATTAATGTATTTTTAAGTCTTTTATGCTTACCAAAGTTCCATTCATTTGTTAATTTTCCTTTGACTTAGTCCCTTATTTATTAGAGGTTGCTACAGTAGAATGAACAGCCAATTATTCCAGCATATGTTTTACGCAGCAGATGCCCTTCCAGCCACAGTACTGAAAAACACCCATACAAACTAATTCACAGACACACACTACGTCCAATTTTCTCTTTGGACTGTGGGAGATACTGGAGCACCCGGAGGAAACCCACAGCAGCACGGGGAGAACATGCAAACTCCATACCAATATGCCAACTGGCCCAGCCGGGACTCGAACCAGTGACCTTCTTGCTGTGAGGCGACAGTGAATTATTACAATTTAGAGTAATATTCTTCTGTTAAATACATAATGAATCTATGCACATCATAATGCACATGATCTTTCGGAAATTTTTCTAAATTGCCCCTAAATAAACATTTATTTTTAAAATCCATAATCAAAACAGTTGTGCTGCTTAATATTTTTTGTGGCAACAGTGATTCATTTTTTTTTTATAATTAATACATTTTAAGAGGCTGCTACAAAGCCTTTTCCTATGAGTGCCAAGAGCAGATGTTCAATAAGTATAACAGAATTACACATACATGTCACTGGGGGGCAGTCTAAGTCTATGGATGACACTGCTAGCAGGGCTGTATGTCTTTGAAATTCAGCAGAAATCAGTACAAAGAGCTTGTGGTAAGCTGGGGAAAATGTCAAGCATTCTCTTGGAACACATTCATTCATGAAATTATACTTGCTTCAGGATTGCTTTAATGACAAATAGAACTAAAAAAACACTGATATAAACTGTGGAATCTTAAAACAATGAGTGTTTTAGAGGGAAAATAGCTGATTACAGCCATAATGACTGTTTGTGAATTAAACGCTTCTCAGAGGAGCTGGAGACAGAGGAATGCTCGGGGTTAATTAATGGAAAGAAAGCATCCAAATTAGCTCTATACTCATTCATCATGAGTGTGTGTTTGATCCCAAGTGAGCCATCTGACTCCCCTCAGTTCTCTGCCTTAAGTTAAGGCCAGAAACTTCTGAAGCAAAAACAGAGAACAACCGCCTGGGCATCGAGAGTACAGAGGAGACGGTGGAGGAGAACTGTGATGTGTTTGTTTATTTGTAAGGGTCTTTTATTCCAGTTAATGATTTATTCTGGCTAGCAGACAACGGCTCATATTGGGAGCCGTTTCAATTAACTATAGGCCCAGCACTTTCCCCAAAGAAACTGTATTTACATTATATCAGCTCCTGTCTCATCATACAACTGTTCGTCTGGAAGAGCAGATAGTTTTCATGAGAGATCAACAATGAGGAGAGGAGAGACGGTCTTCTTACTGTTGCTCAGTTCAATTTCATTGGCAAAATCTGGTCATTTCAAAAGGAATCCATTTAATCGTTAGTTTCGAATGGTGGCCAAAAAGGACTTCACAATGGACTTGCAAATCTGCTATGCTGACCAACAGAAATCTACTGTGAGCAGTACTTTATACAGTACATTGCAACCTAGCAAGCATTTTTGTGTGTGTTTAAAAGATGTCTAATAGACAACATATCCTCATTTTGAAAACGTAGCCCTATATACATTTCCGGAGATCGCAAATTATCCATCCAGAAGTACGTATGGCTGCATTTCATCTTTAACACTGGTCAATAGGTCCTTTTTAAAACACTAATGGAGTTTAGGAAAGGGGTGGTTGGGGGGGATCGGTCGGTCAGTCAGCCAGTAAGTCGACAGTGGCCTCTGGTGGTTTTACGTGAGAGGAGTAGGTGCAAATGGCACTGCAAAGAGAAATTTGATATCTCAAAAAGTGTACACAGCACCCTCTGGTGGATTTGTGAAAACAAAAACTGAAAAAAAGACGTACCTAAAAAGACGAGAAAAAAAAAGACGTACTGGCATGTGAAAATCTAATAGATGTCTTACAATAGTCCAAAAAATAGACTAGGTGTTAAATAGACAGGAATGTATGACTACACCAGCTATGCCTGTCCAATATGTCTATGGCCCCGCCTGTTTAATGTGACCCAATTCTAATTTTTTGCTCATATGTGAAAGATCAGGTCTGTTCTATGACCATGTAAACACGTAAAAAACACATGCATTCAGATATTCAGAGAGCAGTTTCAGGCCTCCTTCATATGTGGAAATAAATCAGATATAAATCAGATATGTGACAATTCTCTGCGGATTAATGACGCAGAGGAAAGAGCGTGTGTGGAGACGCCGACGCGGTAAACAACAACAACAGAGGAAACATGGAGGTGGAAAGTGGTCAGTCACCACAATTTGCTCCCTTCAGACCTGAGATCTTTCTCGTACCCACAAATTCCTCTGAATGGTGGAGGACACCTTATATAAACCAAAGACACAAGCTGCGATGATGAGTCTTTACCTCCTCCTCCACCTCAAAATCGTTTTAAAGTTAGGCAAACTTCGCACACTTCGCAGAGCTAAAATCAAGACAATTTCTTCCATTGTGGCTAGTGTGGCGCAGATGCTAGAACCTGCCTTTACAGATGCGCGACAACGTAAATTGTATGGCATGTGTAAGCACAGGAATCGGATACGGTCACAATTAAAAGGACGTTTAAACGGACAGGCAAAAATAATCAGATACAGGCAACAAATCGGAAATGGGCATCAAGACCTGACAGTGTAAACCGAGCCTATGACTAGTCAGACTACTTTTAGATGTATATTATATTTTAACTGAGAGTCAAAATTTTATTTTGTTTTAGACATATACGTTGGGACACATTGAATTATATGACACATTGAATGTCCTTTAAACACATAAATGCTGCTGGGTAGTAGACAGTAATAAACATTTTGTCTGCAATTTTTTGCTTTTTGTGAGGTCAGAAGACCAGTCAGTATCTGGTGTGACCACCATTAGCCTCACGCAGTGCAACACATTGGTTGGTGATTGTAGTCTGTGGAATGTTGGTCCACTCCTTTTCACTGGCTGTGCAAAGTTGCTGGATATTAGCAGGAACTGGAGCATGTTGTTTACACTGATCTATAGCATCCTAAACATACTCAATGGGTGACATGTCTGGTATATGCTGGCCATGCAAGAACAAGGATGTTTTCAGCTTCCAGGTATTGTGTACAGATCCTTGCAACATGGGTCTTTACATTATCATACTGCAACTTAAGGTGATGTTCATGGATAAATCGCAGAACAATGGGCCTCAGGATCTCGTCATGGTATCTCTGTGCATTCAGAATGCCATCAATAACATACAACTGTGTTGGTTGTCAATAATATACAATCTGCCCATACCATAACACCCCCTCCACCATGGGCCACTTGATTCACAATCTTGACACTAAACCACTCACCCACACGATGCCATACCTGCTGTCTGCCATCTGTATCTGCCCTGTACATCAAAAACCAGAATTCATTGATGAAGGAAACACCTCTGCATTTGAGTGAGCATTTTCCCAATCAAGTCTGTTAAAATGATGAACTGCAGTCAGGCTGAGACCCTGATGAGGATGATGAACATGTAGATGAGAAATTCTTTGTTTATGCAAACCATCTGGGTGTCAGGTCTCAGAAGATCTTGGAGGTGAACATGCTGGATGTGGAGGTCCTGGGCTGGTGGGGTTACATGTGGCCTGCGGTTTTGAGGCCGGTTGAATGTACTGCCAAACTCTCTGAAATGCTTTTAGACATGGCTTATGGAAGAGAAACATTCAGTTCTCGAGGGAACAGCTGGCTATTTCTGCAGTCAGCATACCAATTGCATGCTCCCTCAAAACTTGCAACATCTGTGGCATTGTGGTGTGTGATAAAACTGCACATTTTAGAGTGGCCTTTTATTGTGGCCATCCTAAGCCACACTGGTGCAATAATCATGCTGCATCTTAATATGACACCTCTGAAATGTATGGATTGTCTCAGCAAAGTAGAAGTGTTCACTGATACATTTCTAGGCATTTGTTCAAGCCAGGCTCATTCTGAAAACGTACCTCTATATACATTTCTGGAGACCGCGAAATACATCCCAAAGTGGATGCTTTTTTTGCAGTTTTTGTTTCCGCGAATCCACAAGAGGCCACTATGTGCACTGTTAGATGTATGTGCGTATGTACACTGGGTGGTCAACATCTATTCCTTAAACCCGGTCAGAGGTGAGCAGGCAACATTGACGACAGTATGTTTGGTACATTGATTTATTCAATCCCATCTTCAAGCAGTTTACACATTTAGGTGTGCATTTAGATTTGCGTATTTGGGTTGCATGTGTGTATTTGTGTGTGTGGTTTATTCTCAAGAACGCACACACATAAACAAACTACGTCTGTCTCGTTGCACCACTGGACTATTCTGAGGACTGAACATGTCTGGGCACGTCCGTGCTTCCACCCACATGTGACGTCACACAGTAATTCAAAATAAGAGTTCAACAGGGATTTTATACAGCCGCCCCCTAATCTACATAGGAGATTAGAAATCAAATAAACATCACTGTTCTCTTACTTTACTTATCACTGGTATCAGTAGGGATCTCTGGTAGGACTATTAGTTTAGAAACAGGGCGACGGTAGACTCGGTTATCAATAGTTACGTCTACTACTCGAACAGTTCCATCACTGCTGGGTACAACTTGTTTTATTCTGCCTATTGGCCAGAATGCTCGTGGCAATTGAGGGTCCATGACCATGACGACTTGTCCCACTGATGGATCTGGTTTAGAATGCCGCCATTTGGTACGTGGTTGTAAATTCGGCAAGTAATTCCGAATGAATTGTTTCCAGAACTGGTCAGCTATCATTTGGCTATGTCGCCATTTCCTCTTTGCCAGCAATTCTCCTTTGCCATAAACCACTTGAGGGAGAGAGGCGTCCCGCCGCCCCATCAGCAGAAGGTTTGGAGTAACTGGGTCCAGGTCAGATATTTCTGATGATACATAGCCAAGTGGTTTCGAATTTAGTATTCCCTCTACCTCTATAAGAACAGTGGTTAATACTTCTTCAGTCACAATCTGATCTTTCAGTACCACCCGAAGACAGGATTTAATAGAGCGAATTTCACGCTCCCAGGCTCCTCCGAAATGAGGGGCATGTGGAGGGTTGAACTGGAATGAAATGCTCTGTGCATTCAGTTTTTCTTTGATAGCTGGCTCAAGTGCAGAGAATGCTTCTTGGAGTTCTCGGCTTCCACCTCTAAAATTTGTACCCTGATCAGATATTAATTCAAAGGGTTTTCCGCGTCGTGCAATAAAACGACGTAAAGCCATGAGAAAGGAGTCAGAGTCCATACTGTGCAAAAGGTCTAGGTGGATACACCTGGTGGTGAGACATTTGAAAATGATCCCCCATCGTTTCTCATGTCTTCTGCCTATCTTTATTGTAAATGGTCCAAAGCAATCAACTCCAGTTGACCAGAAAGGAGGTTGATATAAGCGAAGACGAGCAGCAGGGAGATCAGCCATTTTTGGGTTGACTGGCTTACTCCGCCAGGTCTGGCATTCTCTGCACTGGTGTTGATACTTCTTTATGGCTTGTCTGCCTCTGATAATCCAGTAACTTCTCCTCAGTTCTGCAAAGACACGTTCAGGACCGGGATGAAGTAGACGGTTGTCGTAGTCTTGTATAAGGAGTTTAGTGATCGGATGATCAGGTGCCAAGACGATAGGATGTAGGGTATCAACATCAAGTTCCTTAGCCTTACGAAGGCGACCTCCAACCCTAATTATTCCCAGGGTTTGATCGTATTCAGGTGACAGAGTACTTAATCGACTGTTAGTGTGTATTACCTTGCCATTCTGAAGTGCATGGATTTCATCAGGAAAGCTGTCCTGCTGGGCTTGTCTCAAAAGTATCAGTTCAGTATCAATATGTTGTGCAGCTGACATTGGGGGTGCTTCTGTTCCATGCACAGACTTGTAGGTGTCTTGGACTAACTCTGCCCATGTTGAGTGTTGCTCAGGATTTGGTAGAGAAGACTGAGGTACAGTTACGTGAGCACAAAAGAATGACTTTCTTAATTCATTCTCTTCGACTGACTGTGGGGTGGGTTGTACTGGCCAGTGTTTTGGTGACTGCTGAAGGAAATCAGGGCCTTGATTCCATTGACAGGCTTGAGGGAGCTCATAGAGGGGTTTGCCTCTTGTAATGTCATCAGCAGGATTTAGTTCAGAGTCTACATATCTCCAGTTACTGGGACTGGTTAACTCCTGTATTTCTGTTATCCGTGTGCCAACGAACACCTTGTAATGACAGGATTCCGATTTTATCCATGAAAGCACTGTGGTGGAATCTGTCCAAAGAATAGTGTTGTGGATGGGTAGAGTAAGTTCAGTGATTAGGAGTTTAGCTAGTTGGGCTCCTGTGAGGGCGCCACACAGTTCCAGTCGGGGCATTGATATTTGCTTTTTGGGTGCAACACGGGATCTGGCCATCACAAATGAAGTATAGGTCCTGCCGTCTTCCTCTTGAAGACGCAAATATGCCACTGAACCATAAGCTCGCTCTGAAGCATCACAGAATATGTGTAACTCCAATTTGGTTTTGTTTGGTTCTGGACAGATGGGAAAATAGCATCTTGGAATGGTTATCCTAGAGAGGTACTGCAGTTCATTAGTCCACTGCTGCCATTTGTCCTGCATCTCTCCTTCGATGCACTCATCCCAGCCATATTTGGTTATCCACAGAGCTTGGACAAGGATTTTAGCTCTAGTGGTGTAGGGCAGAATATAACCAAGCGGGTCATACTGAGAGGCTAGCACTCTATAAATGTTGCGCATGGTGGGCTCCCCCTCGCATAGCGTGCGATTTCGAAAGCTAAGCTTGTCGGAGGTGCATTGCCAAGAGAGCCCAAGTGTAGACTCTTGTATGTCTGTCTTATTCACAGTCAACCATAGATCACAGCTCTCTGATCGTGCCTCAGTTGGTAAATGAGAAATTACTTCTGAGTAGTTACTGGCCCATTGTCTTATTTTGAACCCTCCAGCTGCTAGTAATGCCCTCATTTTATCTATGAGCTGTTTGGCCTCGTTGGTAGAGAGGAAGGATTGCAGACAGTTATCCACATAAAATGAGTTTAACACGGAGTCTACTACCTCTTCATTCCCCTCACGATGGTCTGTGACATGACGCTGAAGGGCGTAGATGGCACAGCATGGGCTACATGTGGTGCCAAATGGAAGAACGCGCCACTCATAAATGTCAGGACTCCTTTCCTTTTCCATATTTCTCCATAAGAAGCGAAGTAACTTGTGATCTTCTGGAAGCAGGCGCACTTGATGAAACATTGACCGAATGTCCCCACTGATAGCTACAGGATACTGACAGAATCTGAGGAGAACTCCGAGCAATGATGGGCTCAGCATAGTTCCTGGGAGTAACTGGTCATTCAGAGAATCTTGATGGAATTGATAAGAACAGTTGAATACAACACAGGCTTTACTGTTGTGGTGTACAAGGTGGTAGGGAATATACCATGATTCATCTGTAACTTTAGCTTCTTCTGTAGTGAGTTTTACGGCATATCCTGCCTGTTCAAGTTTGTTAATTTCTTTGTTGTAGACTTGTGCTAGCTCTGGGTTTTGTTTCAAACGGCGCTCAGTGGCTCTTAGAAGAGCCATGACTGATTCTGGACCTACTTGCAAGATCTTTGCATTTCCTTTGCGCAAAAGAGGGGTTGCATAGCGAGAAACTCCATCTATTTCCACTCTTTTGGTTTTGGTATCCAGCATTGTAATAGCATCTCTGTCCTGCTTGGATCGTGTCATGTCTTTCAAAGGCTGAAAGGGAAGTATGTCAACCTGCCATAACCTTTCAACATGATGAAATAGGTCTTGAGGGGGAGGATGGATGATTGAGATGTTCAGACATGTAGTCTCCAATGGCTGGTCTAGAAATGTTGTAGGACCCTGTATGGCCCAGCCCAAACTTGTACTAACTGCAATGGGACCACCCAAAGGACCCATGAGCACTGGAGCTATCGGTGCTATAAGATGTGGGTAATCAGAGCCGATAAGCAGCATTGGCTGTACCTCTTTGAAAGGTATAATAGGAATGTCTCTTAAGTGGGCAAACTTGTGCTTTAGAGCATCCACAGGGCATGACTGCTTGGCAATGTTCAGATCTTGTGCTGTAAAGGCAGAGTGTATCTTGTAGCGCATGCTTGGTTTTGCAGAAGTAGACACTTCAAAAGAGACTGATGCCCCCTGGATTTCGACAACTTCTTGTCTGATTGTTCTAAGAGCAAGTGATTCATCTGTCTCTTCCAGATTAAGGTAATGTACGGCTGTGGGCAGAATGATGGTCCTTTCTGATCCATCGTCCAGAATAGCATATGTGTCCAGAACTCTCCCTTTGTTATGTAATCTGACCTGAACCACTTTCAACATGACTCTGCCAGAATGAGTAATCTGATCAAGGTAGATTGTGCGGGGTACTGTATTGACGGTAAGAACGCTCTTGTTGATGCTGGATGCAGTATCATGTAGAATTGGTAAGTGCTGCTCACCACAACTGGAACAGGGTTTTTTCAGAGTACACTTTGCAGGCTCATGCCCTCTACCACACTTCCAACATCTGTTATTGTCCTTTATCCATGCAATTCTTTGGGCAACATTTAATTTGACAAATTCAGAGCAGGAATTGAGGTAATGCTCCTGACATTTGCAGAAGGGGAAATATGGCTTAAAACTGTCACGTTTCTTAACCTTGGTCTGTTCTTTGTTTGTCTGGAACGATGAGGTAGAGGAGGTGGAGGGACCTGCGGTAGCGTGATCTATGCCATAGTAGATTGTGGAATGCACCTTTGGTGGCTTTGCGGGTTTCTGCTCTCTGGTATCAATATGGGGTCTATCTGTACTGTACAGCTCAGCTGCTCGCCTCGATATCTGCAGTGCTTGTGATTTGTTCTCCAGCCACTCTGCAAACTGAGGAACAGTGTAAGTTCTGTCAGACCTATTTTGGAGAATGCCTCTGGACATACAGTACTCGACAAAGCTATCTCTATAAGAGTGTGGTAGCTTGGTGAGTAATCTATCAACGTGTGAACCGCAGAGAAGCTCGACTCTGGATGACCCCTCCAGTGTATTTAGGAGGCCAACAAGAGTGCTAACAGATAAAGCAAAATCCTCAAAACCTTGAGCGTCGCCTGGTCTCAGGGAAGGTGTACGGAGGATATTACCAATTTCTCCCTGTACCAGTTGTCGGGGCTGACCATATCGCTGCTGTAATGCCTGCATAGCTCGATTATAAGGCATGGGATCATACATATATCGTTTAGCTATTTGGAAGGCAGCTGGCAATTTGAGATGATCAAGTAACACTTGAAATTTGTAGTCCTCGGTCAGATGAAGGTGGGGGCCAAGTACACTATTAAGTCCCTTTTTAAGTAGCGCAAAATCACTTTCCTTTCCAGTGGTGAAATTGATAAGCTTAGGTTTAGGTATTCCATATGAGGAAGCGATAGCCATTTCCATCATACTTGGAACTTGAACTGCTGGCTGTACATTAGAAGAGAATGGTGCTGCATATGACGGTTGCTGAGCTATGAATTCTGGGGGTCTGTTAGGCAGATATCTCCCAGTGTATTGATCTGAATAGTGTACAGATCGCAGTGGAGGAGGCTCAGAGAAACAAGGCATCACAGGTGGTGCTAGAGTCAATGACTGAGGTTCCACATAATTAGTATTTACAGCATTACTTGGCACAGTAGTCATAGAAGGTACATGAACTGCTGGATAGCTAGGTGCAGCTCGGTACACATTGGGTGTAGGTGGTGTCATCGAAGTTATGCCATGATGTACAAGGGACTGTACTTGTGGCGGATATGTCTGATGAAATTCACTAGGCTGTTGGTAAACATATGTATGATGCATTTCACCTGCTGGAGCAGACCCTGGTCGTGGCTCACGCTGCTGTACGTGATGCTCAATAGGAAGAGAGGCTGTACGAGACAATGGCTGTAATGCCTAGGGTAGTAACCCTGGTGTTATCTGTACTGGAGGCAGTCTATGTGGCTGAGGCAAGTTTGTGGTGGGTAAGCGTGCTGGTGTAACTGGAGAATAGTACCTTGGTGTTTCAATGTTTTCTGAGCTTGGATGACCTGCACAGAGAAGAGGCAAACTGACACTACGTTGCTGGATGGACTGCTGCTGACTACTTGGGTGAGGGACTGACCTGTGATGTCCAGCACCTGTTGCAGAAACATAGCTTAATTCCTGATGCATACATGGTGAACCTTTGCTCTGCTGAATAGACATTTTCAATGTGCTTTGTAATTCCCTGAGTTGCTCTTGTACATTCCAAACACACTCTTCCACTCTACGTAGCCTTGTAGTCTCCGTACCAGGTCTATAAGGGGTAGAAGTTCCATATTCCACATCTGGATCAGACATAAGCTCACTAACATGCATATGCTGCAAATCCTTTTGCAAAGGGGGTGAAAGTAACTGCCGTGACTGGGAAGTCAGTACAAAGTCATACAGATGTCCAGGAATTCTCCGAATCCTGCTAGGACGAAGACTCTGTTGATTTTCATTGAAATCTCTTGATGCTGCCATAAGGATAGATAGATGTTGACTCCGGCTCGAAGGACCACTTTGTTAGATGTATGTGCGTATGTACACTGGGTGGTCAACATCTATTCCTTAAACCCGGTCAGAGGTGAGCAGGCAACATTGACGACAGTATGTTTGGTACATTGATTTATTCAATCCCATCTTCAAGCAGTTTACACATTTAGGTGTGCATTTAGATTTGCGTATTTGGGTTGCATGTGTGTATTTGTGTGTGTGGTTTATTCTCAAGAACGCACACACATAAACAAACTACGTCTGTCTCGTTGCACCACTGGACTATTCTGAGGACTGAACATGTCTGGGCACGTCCGTGCCTCCACCCACATGTGATGTCACACAGTAATTCAAAATAAGAGTTCAACAGGGATTTTATACATGCACTTCTTGAGATCTCAAATTTCTCTCATGAGTGCCAATCGCGCCTGCTGTTCTTGCGTAAATCCACCAGAAGCTGCTGTTGACTGACTGTTTGACTGACTGAATGACTGGCCGATCAACTGACCTGCCCTCCTCCTTGCCTAAACCCAACCAATTGTATTGATTGACCCACCCACCCACCCACTTCCCTAAACTTAACCAACAATTTTCAAAAACAATTTAGAAAAAGAAAAGCCCTCGTCTTATTTTTACTACGTTTTTAGATTTTACCACACTCTCACCCTGTTATTTACTTAATTTTATTTTTTAGATTCTGTTTTTGTTTTACCTGCTTTCTGGGCCTGGCAAGGTCTGGGCGTGCTTGAGACGTGTGCTATTGTACTTGTGTTTTGTGTTTGTTCTACCGGCAGCGTGGCGTTTCATTCTTAGCATCTAAGTTGGTTTCGGATGGCGCTGGGATAAAACATACACGTTGCATGAGTAAGTGCACGGTAAGGTGTTAATTTATCGTGTGCTTGTGTCTTGTTTATGCTGGTGTTGTCTAAGCATGTGGCTCAGTGTTTTCATTGTAGCCGCGTGCTTCAGTGTTGTGTCTAGTCTTTTATGTGAGCACGTGGCTTGTGTTGTTTCTTTGTGTCATGTGCTCTCCCGTCTATGGTCTAGTCCCACCCTCCTTGTTAATCCTTTATTAGTTTATTATGTTCACCTGTCTGTTTGGTAATTATTTCGGCTTATATTCTCTTCGTGTCTGCTGTCCTGTGCCAGTTCGTCGTCGTTTTTCACCATGTCCTGTCGTGTCCAGCCCTGCTCTTCGCTGCCAGCCCAGTTTGTTTGTTTTGTTCATGTTTTCCCCCTCGGGGTACTTTACTTTTACTTGCTATTAATAAAAACCCATAATTTAGTTCTTCACTTGAGTCCTCGTCCTTTTCCCTACATCAACAGTGACAAAAAACTTAATATCAGAAGCAGATGTATTTATTTTTAAAAACATTATCTAAAAAGTGAATACATAATTATGTTTGGAGCGTCGAAGTAATAATTCCCAAGTATTGTCAAGTAAATAAATAAATAAATAAAATAAAAACTGTAGGGAAATCACAAAGTAGTCAACATCAGATTAGTCTTCCAGATTTTGGTCTTCAGATCTAGACTGCAGTATTCTATAGGCAACTATGTTCCAAAAACAACTTGACCATTTAAGCTGGCTTAATTTCCCAGCTTGAGAGGTCAATCTCTACTTCAGTCCATGGAAAATGTAAACCATTTGGTCAACTTTAAATCACCTCAGCTTTCTTTAACTTCAAGATTTATTTTTCTTGTATTAAATTTTGTCGAAAGAACTTAATTCTTCTCTTGAAGTATTTTTTTTAAAGTTGATCCAAAGGTTAACTTGTTGCAATCCATTTTTCCAACATGGATGGTATTCTTCTAAATGCTTTGTGTGAGCACATATACATATAAATACCATGAATATGGTGATCATGTGAATGACAATACTGTGAAGATGAATACATACTAGACTGGAAATAATGTTCAATGTCAAATCTCCTGTGAGTAAACGAGTGCACTATTAACATACTGGTTTGAAATCCATCTCTTTTGTAAATGAGCTCTTTGAGATTTTTTTGTTTTCTGTGCTCACAGATTAACCTGTCACATTATTTACAGTAGAGGTAACACGCCACGCTGTAAAGAAGCCCAATTCATAGTTTCCGCATGAGCTGCCTTTGCTCTCCCACAAGACAGACTATAGAAAGCTCTTCATTCATGTGTGTCACCGGTACAGGTTTGGCCAGCACCGTGCTGGACTCTGAGGAGCAATCACTGTACATTTCAGAAGGCATCACGAGCCTCCAGCTGCTACCACAACAAACCCGCGCAGCTCCCTGTCAGTCTGTGTGAGTGACAGCCGATCCCCCTGTGCGACGCTGATTGGCGGTGCCCGCATGGCTGATGGTGATAAAACCAGCGCGTTGCTGTTTGCACCCTTCCCGCTCTTCAGTGCTGTCACTCCGCCAGCCAAGATGACGATGCTATTGAATCCCGCCCGTTAATAACAACAATGCAATACACAGTGGGGCTACTCGTGCGTATTTCCCCATCTAGTTGATTTGTTTGTTTATTCATGGCCATCTTTGAAACGACTGTGATTTTGAAAGTCCAAGGTGACTTTTGGGCAGGCGCTTCAATATGTCAATAACCATAACTTCGCCATGACAAGGCTGAGATAGATTGGCCCTTTGAGCTTCATGTCAGGCTTCATTACTGTCTTTGTGCTGAATTTTCCTCACATAGGGACAGTGCCATGTTATTTTTGATAGATGTCAGAGTCTTATTTTGGCAGAAAACCAGAGGAACATGTTTAAGTGTGAAATATGTTAAATAGTAATTACACTAACATAAAATTAGGCTTTGTGTTTAGTCTTTGGTGTACTACTCTCAAAAAATTTGGGTCTATAATAATTTACTTATTAAAGAAACTGTAAATTCATTAAAAAAAATAAATGAAGACAAACAATATTTAAAAATCTGTTACTTTGAACTTGTTTTAATCATATAATCCATTAAAATCTAAGTTTAACATCATGCTTTTATAATAGGCCTACTTTTAGGTACGTTTTTACAAGTTTACTAAAAATAGAAACTTATTTATTGTATTTTGGACAAGGTTTGGAATTTGGGTAAAATAATACATTTTAATTTAGTTTGTTCATGTTGATCTGAAAAAATTTAACATAGGCTCATTTTGAAAACGTAGTCCTATATACGTTTCTGGAGATCACAAATTATGTAGCCAGAAGTACACTGAAAAAAACTATTCAAAGATGATTGCTTGGATTTACTCAATTTTTTTACGTTAAGTGGTTGTAAACAATTTATTTGGGCTGAATTTAAACAAACAAATTAAGTTGAACATAGCTCAATTTAATATGTTTGTTTAAATTCAACACAAATAAATAGTTTGCAACAGTTTTGCATGTAACACTTTTTTCAGTGGCTGCATTTCATCTTTAAAACGAACACTACAGGGTGGCATGACGTCGTTCCTTTTTCGCGCTTACCAGCTGACCACTTACCTCTGTTACCAGTTTGTCCAGTTAGCTTGCCATGTATGTCGGTGGACTTGAGACACAGAGAGGGTTTAAGTCCGGTTAGAACAGTTCCAGAAAGCGGGTAAGACTAACACAGAATTCAAAAAATAAAATAAACAGATAAATAACAGGGTGAGAATGTGGTAAAACGTGTTTAAAAAAATAATAAAAAAATAGACAAGGGCTTTTGTTTTTGGGGATTGCTTTTTAAAATTGTCAGTTGAGTTTAGGGAAGTGGGTGGGCGGGTCAATCTCTTCTTTTTAAAATACTATTGGTTGGGTTTAGGGAAGGAGAAGGATAAGTCAGTTGATAGGTTGGTCAGTCAGTCATTCAGTCAGTCAAACAGTCAGTCGACAGCGGCCTCTGGTGGATTTAAATTAGAATAGGCATGAATGCCACTCGTGAAAGAAATTTGAGATCTCAAATAGTGTACACAGTGCCCTCTAGTGGTTTCCTGAAAAAAAAAACTGCAAAAAACATAGCTTGGATGTATTTGGCGGTCTCCAGACATCTATATAGAGGTACGTTTTCAGAATGAGGCTGGGTTGGTAAAATTACAACAACATGAAAATTTGTGTCCTTCATGCTAGGCTAGTATTTGCTAATGTCACCAAAGAAACACCACAGTATGTGCCTGCAGGCACATCAGTAATTCTGCCATTGTTGTTTTGGTGGACTGTAAAATGTAAAAAAAATTATGTAAAATTTGTATTTAAATAATTAGCAGTGGTGGTTGCTAAAACCTTATTATTAAAACAAGGTAGCAACATTAATACATTTACAGTAAATTACTGTAAAACCATAAAGCTATTGTATATCTTCCACATCAAGTCAGGGTGCACATACAGTCAACAAAACATTTCCATGTTACTTTGTACTGCCTGTAGTAAATATACACACTGATGACCTCACTAGCAAGAGAAGACACTGGCAAACAAAGTTGTTTTTACAGTTTTTTGGGCCACAAAATGTTCTTGGAGTTTATTTGATTACATTTGAACTGCTAAAGTCACATGGATGTTTTCTGAACTTTGAACATCAGAATTGTTGCTGTATAAAATAAAACAGCTAAAATTTACAGTAACAAACTGACAGCTGTGGTTGCCAAAATGAATGAAAACATGGTTAAAAAAATTGTCTAAATTTACTGTAAACTACATGACTAACATATTTCTTCTACATCAGGTCAGGGTGCGCATTTACTGCCAATACTAAATGCACTGTCCATACTAAACAAACACCCTGGTAATCTGACCAGGAAAAGAAAAATAGGCATTTTTACAGTGTTTGTGATTCCAAAAGTGTTCTTTATATGATTACAGCTGAACCACGGAGGTCACTTTAAATGTTTTGACAGTGTCTATGGATCCTTTTCAGAACTGTTAGTATATATGGAGGATGAGGGAGCTCTTGGATTTCATCTAAAATGTCTTAATTTGTGTTCTGAAGACGAACGATTCTTGACTGAATTAACCCTTAGACTTAATGTCAATACAACAAGGTTTTAAAGTTAACATCTACATTGTGTAGACGAACAAAAACACCACTAAAAGCAGATGGTGATGTGAAATCCATATAATAACCAAAACATCTTTCTTTTTTAAATTAACTTTATATCCTCGAATATCACAAAAGTTTATATTTTAAGCCATTTAGCATTAAACCTAGGTTACTGACGCTTTCATTAAACCATTTTATAATCATATCTTCTAGATTCATTAAATAATTTTGACAACTTCTCAGCAGCAAAAACAAAATAAGATACATAAAGAGATTAAAACAAAAAGTCACAGAATCTAAACTGCAGTACGGAAGAGTATATTGATTCACAACAGGAAACTAGGAGGCGGAACAAGAAACAACATCAGAATTAATGTCCTTCAACAATCCCACAGGAAAGAGACTCAGCTGTGTCCACGTGTTCCTGTTCTGACTCACTCAATCCCAGCAGGTTACCACACAAAGCAAAAGGAAGCCACACACCTAAAATCTGATCGGTAGCTTTTATTTGCTCAATTAGTACAGGCAGACCTATCTTTAGATCATAGAGCCCGCAGAGAGAGGACATTCCTACAGCGCTCATATGATGTCCACGTCTCTCAGCACCTACTGTAAGCCTACAGCTGTTTTTGAGCCACAAAACAGACAAACTTCACATGCGACAGACAGGATTTCATTCAGACTTAACAACCGTTCTAACCGCTCATAGTGTGCTAACAGCAGGACAGTGGCTGGGATGACATTTCTATTGTGTTAAAGATAGTTCCCAGTATGCAGCTGCTTCAGAGACAAGTGTTTTCTATTCTTCTGTTATCTGTGTTTGGCTCACTCGCATCCTCAAGCACACGGCTAACAAATTTGACGTGACGTGATTTCTTATGATTCTTGATTTGCCATAAAAACCACAGAAAAGCAGCAAAGTGTTTTTTTGGCTCAGAGAAGAGGGTTCCAGCATTACACAGATCTGAGATGAGCTCCCCACATACTGTATACATCCAAATCCAATCTGTATGAAGGAAAACATCAAAAAGTGCTCTCAGATCAATTGTACAACAAAAGGACAGCTTCTACCCACACCGATTGTGTTTTCCTGGTCTACTCTTCATCTGTGACAAAGTGGTTACCAGCTTCTGTTTCCATACCAACCGTTACAGAGTGTCGATTACCTAAAAGAAACAGAGATGAGAGGGGCTGCTGGTTTTTTTGCAAGTCATTTGATCTGACAATTCAACGGTTTAGCGGAAGTGACACGGCTTATTACACGTCTAGATCTATGAGGAAGTTTATCACAGGTCAACACCAAGTTTACTATAATATGACCTAGGCCTATGGTAAAAATGTTTGATTATTTATCTCAAGATAATGATAATTAATCACAATAAATGATGATCGAATTTTGTTCTTGAAGGTTGTAACAGAGTTATTGTTAATTTGAACTCTCTTACTGTTAAAGTCCATGTGAAGCAGATGTTACTGAGACTTATTTCAGTATGTTGATTTGCTTCCAACTGAAATGGAATACTGAGTAGTGGGTGGGGCTTTTAGTGGTTTCGTCATTCCCTCATGACAAACTAATGGTAAAAGGGGCATGGTTAAGAATATTGTGGCTGAAGCCGTCAATCTGACATCATCAGAGAAAGACAACCATTCCAAATGGTCAAACTTTGATTGAAGATTACCAAAACAACCTTTTTTTTTTTTCAGTGGATTAACTTGCATGTCCAAACTTGGTCCTGGATGGCCTGTGTCCTGGATATTTTAGTTCTAAAGGCTCGTTTCCACTGACTGGTACGGTACGGTATGGTTTGGTTTGGTACGGGTCACCTTTATCAGGCTTGCGTTTCCACTAACAAGGGTACCCTTTTGGTGGGCGTGGTGTATGACAGAAAGGTTCAGTCGACGTCATTCTCGCTCGAGGAAATGTCTACAATAAAGCTGTACAGGTCGCTACCATATAATATGAAAAGCACTTCTCACAAAACAGATGCTTCATACACATAAATACTTGTGTAGAAATGTTTATTACATATTTTTCAATGAACATGAATTGATTATAACTGCAGATAAATGATAGTGCGAAACAGCCTACTGTAACGTCTGTAATTATATTAAATAACTAAAAAAATGAACATATATGAACACATACAGCACCTTACAGTCTCCGATATGTTACCAACTACAGAAGAACTACACACAACAGACATTTCGTCCGTATTTAGGTTCAAAACAACACAAAATATAGCCTACAGTCAGTGAAAACCTCTTATCTGTGTCTGTAATCTTCAGCAGCACATGTAGCCTCTGTTAGAGAGTAATTCCGTCATTCCCGGTTCATAATAGTCCAAAATGTGAAGATAATAAGTTAGTTATACATGGCATTTTGTTCATTTTTGCTGAGAAATAATGTGCTCCTTTTTTCCGGCTTCTCCTTTGTTTCTTCACGCTTCACTCTCGTGTTTGTCAGTGTCTGACAGGATCGGGTATCAAAAGCACATCAATAATCAAGCGCAGGTCCTCAGCTCAAGAAGCTTGTTATTTCAGATATAATGTTAGACGCGCGCGAGCGCTAGCAAGAAAGCGAAATCGCTCGCACCTCAGACTGGCTCGTAAAAAACTACGCGGCACAGGGTAAATCTGCTCTTCTTCTTGGCTTTGTGGCTGTTCATCCAGACGACGACAAGGTTTGTCGACCATGGCTCGTTATTTCATGTATTTATAATTCCGCTGTAATCTCTCGGCTGTGTATTTCAAACATGGCGTTTTTTTTGTTTTCATTCTGGCTTGTTGCATAAGCGAATGACGTATCTCTGTAAACCAATAGCGTTCAGCTGCGCGTGTGACTCCGCCTTTTGGTACCCTTTCTCGTGTTTGGTACCCTTTCGAAAGAGTGCCGAAAAAGTGGTACGGTTCGGTTCGGTATGCTTTTTGACAGTGGAAACGGCTATAAAAGCGTACCAAACCGAACCGTACCGTACCACTCAGTGGAAACGGGTCATAAGCCCAATTAAACACACCTGAACCTGCTAATCAAGCGCTATCTAGGACCTAATTTGGGCACCCCTGGATTAATTGTATTAAACATACAATGTAAAGCCCAATAAATTAAGGTAACTCAAACTGTTTCAGGAACCGATTTCAACAAACAATTTAAGTTCAAAAAGAAACCCTAATGAGTACTGTGAACGTAATTCATTTGAGCAAATGAAGCAATTTGAGCACAGTAAAACCCGATAAACGAAGAGAACTCAAACCAACTGAGTACTGTAAAGCCCAGTAAGTTAAGGCAACTCAAATGATGTGTAGCAATCGGTTTCCTCAAACGGTTTAAGTTCTAAAACTAATCTATATGAGTACTGTGAACTTACTCCATTTAAGTTGAAGCAATAACTCATTATCTTCAACATTATGTTCAAAACTCTTTTCAAATCAGTAGAATTAACTTTCAGTCAATTTTGAGTTAACTACACTCATTTCATTTGATAAAAGTTATGAGTTATATATAAAAATTTATATAATCGGAAATCGGTTCATTTGAGTTTTAAACATTTATCTGAGGTACAGTATTTGTAAGTATAATGATAAATGTTTATAAAAGTTGTAAGATTTATAGAAGTTGAGTGAACAATATCTTAATTCTGATTTCTAGTTAATTTATGTATTAGTCCTTGCAAGTTATAACAGCTGGTATCAAATGATGAAACCATTTTTGTTTCCGTATTTTGAGAACACAAATGTTCAGTAAAACAATGAAAATGCATGTACATATTCTATTTAATATTAAAATTAAACACTGCCACCCATGCAGTAATATCATACATTTAGATCATAATAATCATTTGGAAATCCTCATTACCATGCTGAAATGTAACTATGCGGTAAGAAAACTGTATGAGAACACTAGCCTGAAACAAATGGACATAAATGCACAATGCAGAGTAATTATATTCCATTATTCCTTTAATACATTTCAGATCTGCCACAGTATTATGGTGCAGTTACTGGTACTACAGTAAATCATTAGTAAATCCATAATCATTTTATTTGAATCGTTCATGCAGCACAGTGTTTTCTCTGTTTGTCAGTGCTGTTGAAAACATTGGTGCTGTTTCATTTGGCTTTAAAAATCACAGAGATATTTGAGTTCTTCACTAAATTCAAGAGGTTTCTCTTTGGAGCTGCTAGATTGATCTTCTGCAAGTAAACAAAACTAAACTTGCGCTGTTTAGTTCAGCGTATATACTTTGCTTATATCAACCATTTAATGAACACATTTTGTCATTTTATCGAGGAAAAAGAATACCATGATATTATTGTTATTTTATCGTCCAGCCCTAGTTTGACCCATAAGATAAAAACGGAAAGAAAAGAGAAAGCTCTCCTGGAATTTTAGAAAATGCATTTTTGGTAGCTCACACAATAATTCACCCTCCCCAAAGATATTACTGTAATATAACTGTATAAAAGAGGGAACTTTCAAAATTAGCTGTGGGTGATATTATGGTTGGTGTCACCCGCGGCCAGGGTTACTTATAAAAAAAGCTGAGTCCATGCTTGGCCGCAAATAAGATTTAAGTGCACTAAAACTGAAAGAAGACTGTGAGGAATATGACAGACTGAGTACAATCCCTGCTGTCTGCTTGCCTTTCCTCAGGCAAGGATTAACCGGCTTTAACAATATCCATATTCCATAATAAAGCCACCTGACTGCAGTGAGGGAGGCAGATCTCTAACCTCTTCGCTTTCTCTCTAATGTCATTTTTCCTCAGGTGCACAGCATGTAGTCAAAAAGTATGATTAATTTTAAATTAGATAAGTCCCCCATGGACACGCTTATTGACCCGTCTCACTTGTATATAGAGTTTCTGTATATTTCTCGGACTTGATCGTGAACTGAAAAGCTGGTTTATTTTTGCTTAGAAAATGTTTTAGTGCAAAACATCATGTAAGGGTAATGTACAAAGAAAGAGCCTTTATTACACTTAACAGACCATACATTTTCCTAGAATGCAATTTTATACAGTTCTACAGCGCATGATTGTATGCTTCCTTACACGGTAGAGAAAGTTCATGAGAAAAGCTGTGTATTGAATTATACTATATATATATATATATATATATATATATATATATATATATATATATATATATATATATTCAATTTATTATAAGTAATATCATATTTTACTATTATTTTACTATTTTACTATCATATTATTTAAAATATCAATACATTTAACTGTAAACCTTGTTTAGCTACAATTTTTTTTCAGGGGTGTACCACATACATTAGCATGCAGTCTATAAAGTACCCTTTCCATATTTCAAGATACTACTGACCTTAACAGTGTTTGGAAGCTAGGACTGAAAAGTCAATATTCCATTGACCTTTTGATCTATGAGGTAGTATAAAAGCATCATTTAAGTTTCAGAACTTAAAACTTCTTTGTTAGTTTAAAAACAACTTTTAATGAAACCAAGATAACAGAACCACTTTTTTGTTCAGACTTCAAAAATCAATTCCCAATAAATATTGTTTTAAAAGCAAAATGCACTGCTAGACAGTTTTACCCAGTGCTTAATTTGGAAATGAATAATTTCCGAAACAAAATCAGGAAATAAAAGTTGCTGGGACCGCCACACAATTTTAGTTTTCCCAAAACATGATGTTACTAAGCGGTTATAGCAATATATCATCAAATTACTGAATGGTCTTTAATAATTTTCTGCAGAATAACATTAAGGGTCAACCATGGATAAAACAAAGCAATAAACATGTAGCTGAAAACATAAATCATGTGAAACATCATTATTTAGTTTACTAACACCACTGACATTCAATTTACTTCAATATTATGTGCCATGTGAAAATGACTCACTTTGTCTAATTTTCAAGAATAGCCCACAGTTACCTCTTCTGTCATATTTTCTAGCTGAATTGAGATCGCTTTGCTTCTGTCTCCTGCTATCAACATAGGCTCATTCTAAAAACGTAGCCCTACATAGGTTTCTGAAGATCACAAATTATGTAACCAGAAGAACGTCAGTCAGTCAGTCAGTCAAACAGTCAGTCGACAGCGACGTCTGGTGGATTTACAAGAGAACAGCAAACGCGAATGACACTCGCAAGTGAAATTTGAGATCTCAAAACGCATATACAGTGGCCTCTGGTGAATTAGCGAAAACAAAAACTGCAAAAAAAAAAGCTCCTGGGACATACTTGGTGGTCTCCAGAAATGTAAATAGAGGTACGTTTTCAGAATGAGCCTGGGTTGCCCCCTTTCCTGATTTTCAGATTTATTTATTTATTTATCAATAAAACTGAAATGAAGTTTATTTATAAACTAATTTCGAGAGGATCATGTGCTTATGATTGCTTGCAGCCGGTCCCGCATTATTCAATTTACGATTCATCAATCAGACGATTCCTAAGCCACTACAAATACCCTAAGTTTCATACAACAGCCATCTTCGCTTTGAAGAATCGCCCCTTCTCCTCTTCCTTTCCTAGATGGGTGGCACGGTGGCCCAGTGGTTAGCACTGTTGCCTCACAGCAAGAATATCACTGGTTCTAGTTCTTACCAAACCAGCTGATGTTTCTGTGCAGTTCACATGGGTTACCCCCGGGTTCCTCGGTTTCCTTCCACTGTCCAAAAACATGCAACTTAAGTTAATAAATCTGCACCATAGACATGCTCCTAGTAAGTAGTTATCTCTTACGAGCAGTCACTATCTGTTCATTAGCTACTACAGCAGGGGACTTCTCGAGATCTGCCTGAGCTCAAACTCCCCTCTCGCCTTGCAAACGGGAGGGAGCCCCGGGCTCGAGGATCTTATGAGCCCAGGGCTCTCTCCTTGGACAGCATGCCAAAAAAGCTTTATAATCAATCATCAGCTAAGTGTGAACTCTTGAAAAAATTACATATATATGCTTGACTGCCTCTTTGCTATTTTGAAAACACAAATATTATTTAGGTAGGCCACTATGCCATTATTTTTTTTTGCTGCTTACTGCGCACAAAACAATAATCACCCACCAATGGGAGTGACTGTAAATGTGAGAAAGCTGATTGGTCGAAAGTGATTACCTTTATGTGTGTGTGCGCACAATCCATGCAGCTTTGCTTGCTGTTTTTCCACTCGGACTCATTCACATTCTCCCTCTCTCTCTCTCTCTCTCTCTCTCTCTCTCTCTCTCTCTCTCTCTCTCACACACACACACACACACACATGCAGGTGTTCACCACACAAAAGTTGACGCCGGATTTATAAAATAAATACATGAACACAAAACATGAATATCTAACATATCCCGGAACAGAATACAGCGAGTCCTGCTTAAATTCAGCACTGGTTTTACCTTGATTTTACATTACTATGTCTCTTGTGGAACTTTGCTTGAGTGCTCTGCTTCTCAAGTAAAACATCCAGAAAAGTTGTTCATATGGAGATAGATAGGTGAGGCAAACATTTCAACTACCAAATCATCATAGAACCTTTTATGCTGGTTTATGGTATTTATTTGGTGTTTTGCAGAGAGATGTCTGGATGCAGACTGGGTGCAGTTGCAAGCTGAGGTGCATGCAATGCTTTTAACGTGCACACCTACAGTAATCCCATACTACCCCTCACAGTGGTGTCACCGTCTTACATTGCATGTCTGAGATATGCAGTCTCAGCTTGCAAATCCAAGTCTGCATCCAGATATTATTGATTTTGCTTGTAAAAAAATCCATTTGCAAGTTTGTGTACAAAGTTTTGTACTAGTCTATCACTTTGTTATTATAGTGAGACTTTTTGTATTTTTGTCTCTACTGCATCCTGTTGTCACAGTGTTATGCTGAATGCAATTGTTGGAGGAAGTATGGGAGTGTGCTTATTTTCATTGGTGGTTTCCGTGGAGCTTGACTGCTATAGTCCCAGTTGAGTATTTTGCAGCGCTGCCAGACGTGGCAAGAAGTTGAGTTTCACACATGAACACCATCCAAACAATTAGTCAAGTCCCGTGAGGGTGACATGTTTGTGTTGCATATTGTATGACAAACAGGAAGTCATGTGGTCAGAACTATCATGGGGGTGTTTATGGTATTCAGAAAAAAAATGTCTTTAGGATAAATCTCACATTCCTTGACAACAGTTAAATACTCCAGCGAGAAAAATTCTCTCAAATCCCTTCTGGAAAATGATCCCAAACCCATAAACCCTTCTCATTTTCCAGGATGCTTCCATTGACCTCTGGGTGTATGTCCCTAATCTCACCCTGACCATCTGCGAGTGCACGAAACACCTCCATTAGATCCAGTCTGACCACGAGAATGGCAGACCCCCGCTGTGAGCTTCCTAATCTTGGGTATTATGTCCAGTCTGGCACATCCTACTGGACATAATACACCAAACAAAGGGCCGAATGCTGCAGGCATTTTACTGAACCTCATTCCTTTGAAAAAGTATGTCCGCTGGCCTCAGTGATTCTCCATGGGAAACAAATTACCTCAAAATCACAAACATGTCTTCTGGCAGCACGAGTCAGGTCTAGTCAGTTGGTCGATGCACTGCTCAAAGACAGGCACATGGGAAGACCACAAAGCATTCTAGCAGAAACCGTGCTTTTAATGTAAGACAGGATCCTTTTATGATTGGGCCAGCTGCAAAGAATGGCGGTTAGGGGGTGGCATGAAAAGGGCAGGTGTGTTGGCAGGCTGAGATGGGCACGATGGAGAGAGAGCAGCTGGGGCTTTCTGTCCATCCTTATGTGCTGGGTGTGTCTTTGGGAACTGCAAAGTAGGCCGCACTAAACAAAACACACATGAAAAAGTCCTGTTGGCTTCCTCAAAAGTCCAGAAAATTTGTTTTAGGAAGAGGAGGTGAATCCTTTATCTTTTGTTCCAGGCATCCATAGCAGCGCTTCCATGAACATTAAAATCCCTTTGAGAGAGCGCACCATGTAAGGAGTGAGGAGAAAGGGGGGCGGAGACGCTGGAAGCCACCAAGCTGAAGAACTGACATGCCGGAACGGTGAATTATTCCCGCCATCCTGACCGGCCTGAGAAAAGCAGCCGTCTTCTCCCTCTCTGCCCTTTTATTTTCCACTGACGTGTATACCAGCCCTCTTTGGCTTGCGGATATAAATATTTAAAAAGCAACTGCACTGTCTCATCAATCTGCAAGTCAGTTGCCATTACAGCGGGATGCATGCGGATTTGTACTTGCTAATGGACACCTAAACAGGGTCTCATTCTTTGCTTTCCACACATAAGACGGCGCATTCGTGTTTGTGTGTGTGCTCAGACATGCACGCTGGGGGAAGATAAAGACAGTCTGCCCTCAAATTAAGACCTGTAGCTCCGTCGCTGTTAATCCTTCCTCCCCCTCAGTGGCATACGGTGCCAGTGCGCTGCGTAGACCTTAATAAATGTGCCGACGGTGAGCTGCAGTGAAATGTAGAGCTCATAAGAAACCAAAGAGGCTAATAAGTCAGACGCCATGTGGATTTAGTGTACAGCACACGGCGCGATGGGATGGAGCAGCCACATATTAGAAATGCCAAAGAAATTGTTCAAATCCATCAGAGAAAGCGAGAGGAAGTCTGGAAGAAACAATAAATTGGGAACGAGGGTCTTAATTTTATTCGATGTAATAAAAATAAAATATCCACATGCCTATATGCACATACAGAAAGTCGTTATGTTTCCAGTCTAAATTTAAAACCCCGGTCACATAGACTGATTGCAGACCACTGAGTTATGATGATTTGAATGAGATGTGTTGTGAATGAGATGGCTGTTAATAGTATTACGGAGTGAAAGAATAGTAAGGAGAGAAGCCTTCACACGACTTGATGATCAATAAAGAAGCATGGCCATAGATTTGTGTGCTACTGAGCTTAGTGGAAGGGCTGAAGGGAACTAAACTTTATGACCATATCGAGTCTCCTGACAAAGAACTGTGAAGTGGAAATGTATTCTATTAGAGTTACATGACCACCAACAGGCAGCAAAATCATCAGAAGAGAGCATTTCAGGAAAATGTCAACAGTACAATGGCATCACTAGCGAAATTGTCACATTGTGATCATTATTTTCATCATCACTTTTTATCTCAAGCATTATTATTCTTACTGTTATCATCCCCATCACTTCCATCAGCATTATAATTGTCACCTCACCATCGCATCGTCATCATCACTATCACTGTTATCAGCATTAGCATGTTGGTCATCATTGGTCATTTCAACATCATCACCATTGCGGTTACTATCATCATGTAATGTAATGTAATGTGTATTTATATAGTGTATTTTTATTGTGTATGGCCATACACACCAAAGTGCTTTACAATTGCGAGGGGGTCTCTCCACACCACCACCAGTGTGTAGCATCCACTTGGATGATGCAACGGCAGCCACAGGACATGGCTCCAGTGGGCTCACCACACACTAGCTATTGGTGGACTGGAGAGACAGTGATAGAGCCAATTCAGTGGATGGGGATGATTGGGAAGCCATGATGGGTTAGGGCCTATGGAGGGAATTTGGCCAGGACACCGGGGTTAGACCCCTACTCTTTACAAGAAGTGCCATGGGATTTTTAATGAACACAGAGAGGACCTCGGTTTAACGTCTCATCCGTAAGATCATCATTATCATCATCAAAACAACCTCACCATTACCATGACTATCATTACTGGTATTTTACAGTTGACTCTTCGCCAGCAGTTTGATTGACAGGCATTCTGGCCAATCATAACACCAAAATTCTGTGTCAGACAGGCATTAACATGAAAAATGGTGAAAATGTGATCTATGGGATTTGCAATGCAGGCAGCAGGTACCCAGAAAGGCTGGGCAATAATTTCATCCTTTCCCAAAACCTAGAGAGGTGAATGAAATACATGGCTTCATCTGAAACTGCATACTCCCATACTATATAGTACGCTAAAACAGTAGGCAAGCCAAGTAGCATGTCCGAATTCATAGAATTCAAAAAACAGTATGCCAGAAGTAACCAGATGACCTACTAATTTCGATAAGATTCTGAAGTGTGCATCAGATGCCCGCTATGATATCCCATGATGTCCTGTGAGAGAATTGAACTCACACGCACACCGCCAAAATATCAGTGGAATAGCTTAACAACAACTCTGTAAATGTCCTTGAGTGGCCCAGCCAAAGCCCAGACCTAAATCGTATTGAACATCTCTGGAGAGATCTGAAAATGGCTGTACACCGTCGCTTCCCATCCAACCTGATAGTGCTTGAGAGGTACTGCAAAAATTCCCAAAGACTGGTTTGCCAAGCTTGTGACATCATATTCAAAAAGATTTAAGGCTGAAATTGCTGCCAAAGGTGCATCAACAAAGTATTAAGCAAATGCAGTAGATACTTATGTAGATGTGATTTTTCAGGTTTTTAATTTTTAATAAATTTGCAACAATTTCAAGAAATCTTTTTTTCACAACATCATCATGGGGTATTGTGTGTAGAATTTTGAGGAAATAAATGAATTTAATCCATTTTGGAATAAAAAATGTGGAAAAAGTGAAGCGCTATGAATACTTTCCACTGTAAATATTGTTATATCATATATATTCCCATATCATCACTATCAGCTCCGGTTTCCCCTACAAGTCCAAAGACATGGGGTACAGGGGAATTGGGTAAGCTAAATTGGTTGTAGTGTATGTGTGTGATTGAGTGTGTATGGATGTTTCCCAGTGATGGGTTGCGGCTGGAAGGGCATCCGCTGCGTGATACATATGCTGGATAAATTGCCGTTTCATTCTGCTATGGCTATCCCAGATTAATAAAGGGACTAAGCAGAAAAGAAAATGAATGAATGAATGAATGAATGAATCATCACTATCACTGTTTTAGGGTCACCATTATTGCCATCACTGTCTTCTCAACATCATTACTACCATTATCAATACAACATTACATCCATTCATTTTTCTTCAGCTCAATCCCTGATTTATCAGCGGTCACCACAGCGGAATGAACTGCTAACTATTCCAGCATATTTTTTTACGCAGCGGATACCCTTCCAGCCACAACCCATTACTGGGAAACATTACATTAGTCACTAATATGATTCATATAGTTTTAGCCGCTATCATTACTGTCATGTCACTATCACAGAATAACCAACATCATCTTTACATGACTACATTACATAATGCACATCATCTTATCATTACTATCAATATTATTATTGAAACCTTACCATCGTCAGCGTCACATTATCATTACACCGTCGCCACTATCATTATTATGCGATAATCAGCACCATCATCATAATGATCTTCAACAGCATCACCAACAACACAGCAGGGAATGTAGCTTAATGTCCATATACACTCTGTACCAGTATCTCACCCAGTCAGACAGAGCGTATCCTCACCTATCAGTCGATTCAGAGAATACTTTATTGTTCATATCCAGCTGTATGTCCATCTTTTTATCCTCTGCTGGTATTTTCCTGTCTGAGGGCGGTAGAGAGTGTTAGTTCCAAAGACCTGTTCGCTTGCAGTGCTACATTTTTACCTGTGAAAAAACCTCACAGGGATGATACTGCACTAAAGCCTCTGCTCGATATATATTTCACACAATAAAAACAGATTGCTCTGTGACAAAGTGTTGGTTATGGCACAAAACAGTACCACCAAAGGAAACATCTTTTTGAAAGGTTGTGTTTTTAAAAGGGAAACACTCTCCACATTCCCAGACTTGCCGTCTGTTGCAGAATGTGAATGTGATTTCACTTGGGCATCATCTGGTCAGCAGGTAGGTCACTGCATTGATTTTATTAAAAAAAAAAATTGTCTGTAGTAAAACAATTCTGTTTTCCTTTCATATTTCAACCTATTATCAAAGATGTTCCTTTCACCTCAAGCTGAAATCTCATAGGGGCACTTGCTGGCAGCAGCATTCAAGCCTAAAATCACAATTAGCCCCTCTCTCTAATCCTGAATTTTCAGGGTTCTTATGATACGGCTAATGTGCTAATGAGAAACTGTTTTATGTTATTTTTAGTGTGGCGAAAGTCCTCTTTGATCTGATCTCTCTGATCTATGACAGAGGCCTAAGAGTAGAATAATTATTTATTTTTTTCCTAAAGGTACAGCACTCGGGGGAATGCATTTAACATTCCACACATTCTTTTATAGGGATATTTACAGATGCCAGTATTTAACATTTTTTTTTTTTATAACATTTTTCCAAATATCTTAATTTTTATTTACCAGAAAAAGAAGTGAAGTTATTTATAAACTAATTTTGAGAGGATCACGTGCTTATGAGAGCCACAGCTATTTCACCGTGCAGCCCAAGACTGGTTACTCATTAAAGTCAAGGTTCTGTCAGGGTGAGGAATCAATTGCGGGTAAAACAATTATTTATTATTCAGTGGCCTGCAGAGGGGATAGAATATAACACAAAGATCCCAGCACGGGGTGCTGTGAATACAACAGGGAGGCATCAAATTCTAGCAAAAAATTAAAAACAGAAAGTCCAACAGTGGGCGCACAGTGATCCAAAGTCACCAGTCAAAAAGGCCAAGAAAAATTAATGAAAGATAATAGGCAATACTCAATGAGTCCAGCAGGGGGCGCATGGCAAATCGCCAGTCAATAACGGGCTGAGAAAAAACTAAAGTAAAAGGCAATACTAAATGAATCCAGCAGGAGGTGCACGGCGATCCAACCAGTGTTGCCAGATTGGGCGGTTTTGAATTTATTTTTGCGGGTAAAAAGTGACATAGGAGGGTAGTGAAAATTTGGGCGGCCACTCCCGCCAGCCCCGGTCTGCTCTCATAAACCTGTTTTGATCTCCTAAAGAGATGCCATTGTCCCCGTTTTTCGCATACATATGCTTAGAGCAGTGTAGAAACGCTTGTGATCCTGACTCACTACAAATAACCAGAGTTTCTTACCTCAGTGACTTAACTTGTATCTTAGTCTTTGTCTAGTATCTTCTAGATTGGGACGACACGGCGGCCCAGTGATTAGCACTTTTGCCTCATAGCAAGAATGTAACTGATTAGTCCATACTGAACCAGTCGACATTTCTGTGTGGAGTTTACTTGTTCTCACTGTGCTCATGTAGGTATTCCCTGGGTTCCCCGGTTTCCTTCCACAGTCTAAAAAACACACCACCTAAATAAATTTAACAGTCGAGCCCTCAGTATGCTGTATATCTCTCCTTAGCCATCTATATCTGTCATTAGCCATGAATAAGCAGTGGAGTTTATGGAGATCTACCTGAGCTCAAACTCTCCTCTCGCCCTGCTAACGGGAGGGAGCCCAGGGCTCGAGGATCTTATGAGCTCAGGGCTCTCTTCAGGGACAGCACACCAAACAAGCTTTATTATAAATCATCAGCTAAATGTGAACTCTTGAAACTCAATAATGTTTGGAATCATGTGAGGGTGAGTAAATAGTGAGTACATTTTAATTTTGGGGTGAACAATCAATTTAACATTCAGTGCATTAAATGACTCCTTCACTTTCCTTGGAGGTCACCACAGTGGAATGAACCACCAACTACTCTGTTTTACTGGCAGGTGCCCTTCCAGTTCTGAGAGTGCATCGAATCATAAACCACCAATGCTGGGAAACACCCATACACTCTCTTACTCATACACTAAGTGTTAGGTCCTATGTTATATGTTATGTCCTATGTTAACAGTGTCCAGAAGCGGCATTGCCTTCTTTGGGCTCGGAGGCATCTGGGATGAACCATCATACAGTGGAAACATACTCTGGTCAGATGAATGAGTATTTCAAGTATTTGGGGGGAGAAACAGATGCTGTGTGCTCCGGACCAAAGAAGAACAGGATCATCCAGACTGTTAACAAGTTAAACAGCCAGGGTCAATCACGGTATGGGTATGTCAGTGCCCTTGGCTAAGGTAACTTGCACTTCTGTGATGGCACCATTAATGCTGAAAAATACATCAGGATTTTGGAGCACAGTATGCTGCCTTCTTTTGCAAGAATGCCTACATATATTTCAACAAGACAATTCAAAACAACATTCTGCATTCATTACAAAGTCCTGGCTGAGAAGGAAGAGGAAACACGCTTGTCTGGCCTGTCTGCAGTCCCGAATAGTCTCCAATAGAAAAAGTATGGCGTATTTTGAAGTGCAAAAAGCGACAACGAAGACCAAGTACTGTTGCCCACCTTAAGATTTGTTTGCAGGAAGAATGGGATAAAATTACACCTGAAACATTTCATCACTTGGTGTCTTCAGTCCCCAAGCATCTTTTAAGTGTTGTGAAAAGGAATGGCAAAATTACAAAGTGGTAAATGCTTTTCTTTTCTAACCAGAGTTGGAATGTGTTTATTTTGAAAAAAATTAAATAAATTAAAATGCGAGGAACACATGAAACAATGTTTGTAAAATGAAATGTGGTTTATTTATAAACTAATTTCAAGAGGATCACGTGCTTATGATCAACACGGCTGGCTCCTCATTAGCTCCGTAATCTGACCCATTAGATGATTACGGAAGCATTATAAATAACCAGAGTTTTTCACTCCAGTTTTCTTCGTCCTGAAGCTTCCACCCTTCCACCCCTACTTCCTCCCCCTTTTCCGATAGGGCGACACAGTGGCCCAGTGGCTAGCACTGTTGCCTCACAGCAAGAACACCGCTGGTCTAACCTTTATTGGGCTGGTTGGTGTTTCTGTGCGGACTTTACATGTTCTCCCCGTGTTTGCGTGGGTTTCCCCCGGGTTCCCCACAACTTTAGTTTACACTTCTCACACGGCGACAAGCAGGGGAGTTCTCGAGACCTACCTGAGCTCGAACTCCCCTCTCGCCCTTCTAATGGGAGGGAGCCCCAGGCTCGAGGATATTACAAGCTCAGGGCTCTCTCTCGGGACAGCATGCCAAATACTCTTTATCAGCTAAGTGTGAACTCTTGAAATACAAGTCAATGTAAATGTAGAAAATCCCAACTTCCTTTTTTTATTTGCATTTTCCATACAGTCCCAACTTTTTCTGATTTGGGGTTGTATTACTGCTATGTGTAAGCTAACTCCTTTGGGTTTTCATGTTATAGCGTCTAAAAGCTAGAGCGTGATTCTTCAGGTCAATGAGGAAAAGAGAGGAACCTCATTGAACTGATGTTCAAACAGTGACGACCTTGCTGTGAGGCGACAGTGCTACCCACCGAGACTGCTACTCCGACTAAAAGACTTATGCATATAAAATTACAATGACTCAAACACATCCAGAAAACACAATTTCCATGGAGTTTTAAAAAGACTGATAGTGAACATATGGCTGCTTATAAAGCTGTTCCCATTACCTGATAAACTAACTCTTGATTCAGATGATTGCTAGAAATGCCCAAACACACCTTTTCAATAAAATTCTGTTTGCCTCCTGCTTCCAATGGCTTTTGAAAAATCACGTAAAAAAGCCCACCCCACGGCGTGTTTAATGGACTGTCTACAGTGCAACTGAGATGTACACACAAACACACAGCTGCAGCTGTGCATACTGTTATCATATCGATATAGGGTTTCAGATCATTTAATTGAACTGATTTAGAGTATCCTGCTCCGGGCACATATTGAGAGAATATTTAAGCTCAGGCTCACTGAGGTGCCACTGTTTATTAGATGTGTTGTCTTTATTGTTGAGACAGTTTAATGGAGCCACCTGTGGGCAGCCCTGACTCATCTCAGTGGAGAGCTAACAAGCCACTATTAGCCATGCTATTCTTCTAATGCTGTATTGTCCTGCACAGCACATATCAGACTCTATAGAGTTCTATATCTAAACGGAAAAGCAGATATTTAAACTTTCTTTTTTTATGACTTCTATATAAACCTATATTCTGTATTTACATGCAGTCAACTCATACTAGTATGTCATGTTCTACTGCTTTACTTTTGCCATGCTATTTAATTATTATTATTATTATTATTATTATTATTATTATTATTATTATTATTATTATTATTATTGTGGACTATATCAGCTGTTAGTGTAAACATTACACTAAAAGAAAACATTATATTGATAAATGTGCTGTTTGATTTAGTGTTGTAATGAATATTATATAATGAAAATATTTTAAGACATAAATTGATTATTAATTACACTTTTTAATTTTGTTGACTTTAAAAAGTGAGCAAAACCTTTGCCTTAAAATTATGAAGTAACTGCAAATTATGTGAATAATCATCAAAAGTCAACTTAACAATTGCAAGTTACAACTGGGTTACTCACTTTAAAGAGGCCCTATTATGTATTATTAAAGTTCATATTTTGGTTTTGGGGGTCTCCAACAGCAGGTTGATATGCACGCAAGGTCAAAAAACACTTTCATTGTCTATTGTGATTGGTCAACTGGGTTCAGCGCAAGACAAGAAGAAATACCTGCCATGGCAATAAAGTATTAGAGAGAATATGAAAGCCCAATGCAGGAATGCATTAAAGCAGTTGAATGCAGTAAGCATTAAATGCAGTTAAACACCAGCGTATTACTCTACTTTTAAACCTATCCCCAAGTAATAACTATGACACACATTCAGTATTAATCCACACAGTGGCAAAAGTCGAACTATTTTGAAAATTGACCGCACTGCGCATGTGAGGAACAGCTGATAGTGGCCGTAGCAAAGACAAATGGCAGAGGAACGTGAGTTCAGAAACGCATTTAAATCAGTAAAGGAAGAACTGTGGTTTTCAACATGGTTTTGGATGGGATATGTGAATAGCCCCATAAAGATTTAACCTGTGAGATACAGTACAAGCACTGATCTATAATAGATACATGATTACAAGCCACACGGACTGATTACAAGTTACAACATACAATTAAATACATATTTTGCAAATTACACAAAATAAGGCTAAACTTTTAATCACACTTACATGTTATAATAAGAAGGAAGAAGAAACTGGTCCATACGATTTGTAACAGTTACTGACAAAGTCCCTGTCAAAGTCTGACAAAGTCCCATACATAATAGTCTCTGCTGCTCCTTCCTTTAATAGCAAACGGCTGACGAATTCCTGTCATCTACAAAATGACAGGAACGAACACAGCTCTAGGTTGGCTATACTGTGTTGTTGTGAAAATGAACTTTAACCCTTTATTTCTCACAGCCGAATCTGTCAAAGATCGTCATTTTCATGTCATGATTAGTCCTGTGATCCTCCACGCTCTGCATGTATCTAAAGGGAAAGGCGCGTTCACTTTTTACTAGATCCAGTACTTCATATTTGGTGATGTACTGTGTCGACGACGTCAATGCAAAAAAAAGGAAATGCGAAAGATCCGAATCCAACACGATTCAACTCTGAATCAACTGAATCCAAACTCTGAGTCAATTATTTCGTTAAAGAATCAATAGTATTAAACATAGTGCACTTTCAGATTTAAAACACAGCTGGATGTTCTCGTTCACTTGTGTGTTACACACTGCATGGAAGGTCATTTTAATAACTCTTTAAAGTTAAGTGACCTTCTCAATTCTATGGCAACACTTTTAGGCCCAATCCCAATTTTATTTCTGTACCCCTACTCATTCCCCTTCCCTTTAAAACCGAGTGTGAAGGGGAAGGGCTTCAAAATGTACCCCTAAGAAATGGGTCAGCACTACAACACCTGCACACGTCATCATGTCATCGCAATCTCTTGCTTCATATGAGATCAGACGATCGCGGCTGCTGTAGTTATTCCAGCTATTTTTTGGTATTAATCTTCAGGAAATCACTGAAGGTATATATTATGTTATCATAACGATATAATGTGGCAATAAGATCATAACTGTACTGTGCATTTACACAGTGGCCATATTCATCCATGTAAAAACATAAAACAACAACATCAACATTATAGCAGACACTGTAAAAAGCTCATTCTCAGCCACTAGACTTTTCTGACAGGGTATTCGAGTGTCATCGAGAGTCAGAATGTTGTGGGACTGCTGTACAGCAGTTATTATTATAGATTATAGATCGCAAAAATTAGCAGTTTTTATTTTAGCGTTTTTTTTTGTTTTAACATGACTGTAAAACACGAACGCAGTTATAAATATATTAAAACATATGTTTGTTTGTTGTAAAAATTCATAATAATGACAAAATATATTAATTTGTAGATTTCCCTACCTCCAGGTACAGCTATCCTGCTGTTGTGGCTGGTGTATTCTGGGAAATTTTCTTTCACCTTGGTTTCGAGTGTGGTCCTGAAAAATCTCCATTCGAAGGGCTATCTGCCTCTTCCACTTAGCCCTACACCTTCAACTTAAAGAGAAGTGGGACACCAAGGGGAAGGGCTAAGTGGTAGAATTGAGATTGGGCCTTACTCACTTTTTTACATAAGTAACAAACTGCTTCTTACAGTGTACTTTTTAAACCAAGATTTACAGAATTTTCATTTTATCAAATGTTGTCAAAAACGTAAATAGAGTGGCCCATGGTGGCAGTGGTGTTATGGTATGGGCAGGCATATGTTATGTACAACGAAACCGCACAGCTACATGTTATTGATTGCATTCTGAATGAGCTACCACCACAAGATCCCGAGACTCATTGTTCACTCATCTATGAAAATCAACTCAGAATTACAGCATGATAATGCACAGCCGCATGTTGCACGGATCTATACACGTCCTGGAAGCTAAAAACATCCCAGCTTTTGCAAGGCCAGCATACTCATTGGACATGTTACCCATTGAGGATGTTTGGGATGCTCTGGATCAGCATATACTGTATGACAGTGTGTTCCAATTCCTGCAAATATCCAGCAACTTAACACAGCCATTGATGTATAGACCAACAGGAGATGTGTTAAACTGCATGAGGCAAATGGTGGTCAAACCAGATACTGACAGGTTTTCAACTACTGATCTATATAGAATGACTGGATTGCTCATTGCATTCCAAACTGCCCAGAGGCAGTAAAGCCACTGGAAGTGTTCAATCTGCCATCTTACCTTTCCCTATACTGATAACGTCTGCACTACAGGGATCAGTCAATGCACTTAAACAATGACCCAGTGTAGAGCCTACAATTTTGACAAGAAGTTTACTAAAGGGTGGTGCAAATCTGTTCACAGGTTCACTTATTTAGTCATTTATGTGCAAATGTTAAGTTTTTATTTTCTACGAAGCAAGAGTAGTGGCAACTGTAAATAGCTTAACAAAATAATTAAAAGCTACTCAACAATTTTAGATGGAAGCAACCTCTCTTTTTAAAGCAGTTCATAGAGCCTTATATAAATACAACTGCATTTTACCATTACGTTCATTAAATTGTATTGAATGCACTGAACATACTTGGGAAAACAAACGCCTAATTCTAACAATCCACTAAACATATCAGAATCAGAGACCTGTCATAGCATTTATATATTGTTGCTTTTTCTAGGAGATTTAACCTGCTTTTATTGTCCTCATTTGTCCGTTGCTTTAGATAAAAGCATCTGCTAAATGAATAAAATTAAATGTATTTGGAAGGCTTTGATAAGGTTTACTAGGATGGTATGTCTTTTTTATTGGTTGCAGATTATGTTGTTTGTTTACTATGTTCTGTTTTTTTGTATTTACAGTATAAACAAAACATGATTTATTAATTCACTTCATTATTAAATGTAACAATGCCTGATCTTCGCCTGTGGAGCCGTTTGCTGTTTGACAGATGCTGCTGTTTTGATTTTAATCTCTTGTTACTCATAATGACCAGCCAGATTGTGTGGTATGATCCTCTTGTCTGGCTGTCTGGGTCAACAGAGTGCTTTGATTTAGAAGATAAAATCCATTTCTATGGTCTGTCTGTCACTGTTGCCAGGCAGGATGGAGCCGTTCAGAAGTTACTCAAGCGATCGAGACTTGAGTCTTTGCAGTCGAAAGGTCAGAAGTTACCTCACACGCTTGGCTGAGATCAAACATGTATCAAAAGACAGCTTTAATCACTGGAAAAACCAACCGAAGGGCTTTAAAGAGGCTGAAGTCATCTCATAGAGTGTGGCCTCTCACCTACATAAACCATAACAAATGCATTTTTTCTGGATTGTATCTCAAGGATTGTGACCATAGCTTTAATAAAGAGACTGTGACTAGTAACCGTTTGTAATGCATTTGTTTTTAGCTAAACATAGGGATTATCAAAAAAATATGCATGCATAATCAAAGTTACAGCATCAGATGTCACAATTTTTTGGCAACAACAACTAAGTGTTAATGAAATTATAGCATTTACATTACACAATGATATGCAAATCGGTTTAAAAGCATCTGAAAGTTTGGGAACCCCTTGCAGAATCTGTGAAAAACTATTGAATTTGAAGATTGTAAAATGCACCTAATTTGTTTTACAGTAAACATGGTACACCGTACAGTAAGTATCTTCTGCTGTTTCTGAACGGCAGTACTAAATGGTGAGGAAAAAAAAGATATTTCAACAAAATCTGCATCCTGTTTAAAAGATACCGTTAAGCCCAGATCAGATCACACAATTTTGTCACAATTTCGGCACGATATCCTTGACGTAGGGTGTCGTAGAGATTCCGTAACAACAAATAGGTGTCGTGACAAGATTTAATAGTTTCTTCTCGTGGAAAGTCTAGCATGTTTAATTTTTTTTTCGTTCTTCACGACAACTTCCATCACATGGGTGACACTGTGCAATTGGAGCAGATAATTTCTCAGTTATCTCAGTGGGTGCTGCCGTTAATGCGCGGTGGGGGTCTTGCAATCAAAAAACAGGCTGCATATTTACTTATGGGTGGGTCACGGGTGGATAAGATAAATCAGGGTTATGTAAACTTTATCTCCCTTTTCTAAAATATTCAGGTGTTTTAAGCAGTTTTATCTGACAGACTGGCACAAATGTGCAGACATCTTCATTCTCACAACGAGTTTCTGAGTTATCTCATCCTTGCAACAGAGTTTGTTCTTCCGGGGTAACCTGTGAACATGTTCAGTGCAGAGAATACAATGCAAAAGCATTTTCTGCCTTTTAAAATTTGTCATTAATTAATAATGAAAACAGTTTAATATAGGCTTCTCTGAAACTGTGAATATTTCACTTTAGTTTTATTTGGGCTAGATTATTATTTTTTTAACAAACCAACACATGGCAATTCGTGTTTTGTCACATATAGCGGACATGTTTTGAAGCGCATCACCTCAGCTGTTATTCGTTATTCTTGTTTATAGATAACTGACCAACAAAGGATACATTAAAATTAAGATAAAAATTTTAGCAAACGAAATGACATTTACCCATGACTAGTTAAGACTTTATCAAGAAAAAAAAAAAGGCATAATCTGACAGACTTTCGCAATCAACAAAAACACAAAAATTGGCCCTTCAAAAACACAAAAATAGCTGAGTGACTTTTTCGTAAGCCAGTTGACTAAATGAAAAAAATAGATAAAATATAGATAATAATAATAATAATAATAATAATAATAATAATAATAATAATAATAATAATCTGAGAAAAATTGGTTTTGCAAATATCCATTTTTCAAATTGGAAGGAATTTTGGAAACCTGTAACCACTGACTTTCATATTTGTTTTTCCTGCTTTGGATGCTATTAGTTACAGTTTTCTAACAGTCTTCAAAATATCTTAATTTGTGTTCAACAGAAGAAAGAAACTCAAACTGGGTTGAGACAAGTCAAGGGTGAGTAAATGGCAGAATTTTTTTCTCTTAAGATGAACTATTCCTTTAACTTGATGGCCATTGAAAATGCAGCTAGGAGTCAATTTTTACCAGATATCTGTGAGATTTTTACAGTATGTCAGATTCTTTAATGACAAATTTAGAAACAAAATTCACTTGACCACAAACATCCTCATATAGAAGAAAGAGACATTGTGATTACAATTAATATGACAACAATTTGTTAACTTTCCTAATGGTTTGTACTCACTTAAGAGAGAAAAAATTAAATAAATAAAACATACAAATAAAGATATACATTTTTACTTACATGCATTTATCCTTTTAAATCACAAACATAACGGTAACACTTTAAAATAATGCTCCATTAATTAATGTTAGTTAATGTATTTACTAGAATGAACAAAGTATTAGTAATACGTTTATTATATATTTGTTAATGTTAGTTCATGTTATTTAAGTTGGTCTGTGCCAACTTCATGTCTGGCACACGTGTATTTCTTGTGTGTGTTTGTTTTATTTCCATTGGCGCCTCCTAGAGGCAATTATGTTAAATTGTTCACTACAAAGAATCTTTGAGCCGTGCAACGCCAGCTGTATGGGACGGGATCATCTGCATGTCTAGCAGGTATATAAGGTTTCCATACCATGCAGTTGACCAGCCAAACATTAAAGTGCAAGAAATCGCCGGCTTTCCTAATGTAATCGGAGCGATCGCCTGCATGCACATTGCTATAAAGGCACCATCTGAAAATGAATTCTCATATGTGAATCGAAAACATTTCCATTCAATAAATGTGCAAAAGATATGTGATGCTCAAATGTGCTTAACAAATATTGTAGCAAGGTGGCCTTGGCCAATACATGATTAATTCATCCTCACAAACAGCATGGTTGGAATGAGGCTCCAAGGTGAAATCTTCCATGAAACGCAGACCATTCTCTTTCACATATGAAGAATTATGAATATGAAGACAGCATCCCTGAAAGAACGAAGGGAGAACTGCATAATAGTCACCCTGGGACGCTTCTTGCAACCACCTTGTTGCATCTTCCTGAGACGATGAACCACATCCATAACATCTGAGACTTATCCTTTGCACTTGGAAGAACATTTTGGCAGATTTTGACCACTTCAAGCCGAATGTCTTCCACAAATTTAGGAATCCCAGCTATACTCAAATTACGTCTTCTCAAATAAGTTTCCATATCATCTATCCTCCGCTGCATTTGAACCACAGGCAGTTCAACATCATCCACGCGCCTCTCAAGATTAGTAACTTTCTCAACGATGGCCTTCAGTTCAATGAACATATCCGAGATCTTTTTCTCTATTCCGTCTGATCGGCTGTTGATTAACTGAGTTATGTGTCTGACAGCTGTGACGAGATATCAGCTCGAGTGTCATCACTTGTTTTTTTCTTTATGACTGGTGATTTACACGGAGTGACAGGCAGTGCAGGAAACTCTTCTTCAGCTAAACAGAAGACATCATCTTCGCTCATGCAAGAAACAACATATTCATGGCCACTAGTTGGGTTGTGCCAATAGATGATAGTGTCGTGTATCGACGATAGGCAAAGATACCGCTAAGAACTGAGACCTATGATGATTTAAAGATGATATTTAGCTCGTTTCGCATTAGGTAATGTAGAAATATTACATGTTTTTATTACATTATCGAATAAATTGAATTTTTAAGCTTCAGCTGTTCACATCAACATCACCTGACCGACACTTTCGGAAAAAAACTTATTATTTCGATTGCTCAATTGCTCTCTCTCTCTCTCTCTCTCTCTCTCTCTCTCTCTCTCTCTCTCTCTCTCTCTCTCTCTCTCTCTCTCTCTCTCTCTCTCAATTCAGTTCAATAATTGCTTTATTGGCATGACAAATGTTACAAATGTATTGTCAAAGTATTTATAAAGTTACATATTTTTAAAGACAGCTTAAAGTGACATTTAAAGGCTTAACTAGGTTAATTAGGTTAACTAGGCAGGATAGGGTACACACACACACACACACACACACACACACACACACACACACACACACATATATATATATATATACACACACATATTTGGTTGGTTAATTCCTCAACCTACTGATGTTACAGTTTGAGGTTGTATGGACGTCACATTACGGCATTAAGATGACGTTGGATTTAGGTTAGTTAATGCCACAAATTTAAACCAACCAATGACTACTGATGTTAGACTTTGATGTTGGTCTGTGGCGATGGGAGGTTTAACAACCACAGATAGACCGTCCGACTTCTGAGTCCATATAGGGAAATTCCTCAATTATGAAAAATATAAAAATGGATCAATAGAGGGACCCGGGGGAGAAGTGAGGAGGTGTTCTGTGGGTTGGTTGGAGGAAGAAGATGGTCTGAGCGGAAGTGAAGGTGAAGCTAGTTTTCCAGAGACGCGACTTGCCAGAATAACGGAGTGTCCTGATAAGAAAGGTGATCGATGTTTTTTAAGCACAACTGTACTAATCTGCACTAAGTAATCTTGCTGGATCGTTTAAGGAGGGGTGCTGTCTCGTATCTCCAAACGCCAACCAGCGTACTTCCGCAGAGTTGTTGATAACAAATCTTGGGTCGCCTGGATGTTTTCTCCATAAGAGTCTTTCGAATCTGCTACGTTCAAGTCTAAAATCTCCACCTCAAAACATCGTATCCTCCGGAGGCCACGTCATCTGTGGTGAGAGCTGAAATCCTGGTACTACCAAAACTAGTTCGTACAGGATCCACAGACACTCGCACAACACACTTAATTTCCCTTGTGTGAGTATAGATTTTGAATCCCCCTGTTTGTTTGTTTTTTATTTCAAATAATTCAATTGGGGTAATTTTGTTTTGCTTGTTGACACTCATTTATTTTTGTTTTGCTTTTGATCTGGACTCTTGGCAAATTGTGAAACTGCCTTTTTATGAAAGTGGTTGTTACAGTTTATTTTGGTTGTGTTTTCTTCCCTTTGTGGAAGTAAAAAGAAATAATACTGGGCTTTAAGTCTTTGCTGATGTAAGATGTAGACTGAATATTTCTTCTGTTTTGTTGTCTGTCACTTTAGTTGAGAGATATAACCAGAGTTAAATTTATATAATATATATTTTTGACAGGTTTCCTGTCTGGCGCCCGAACAGTTCTTTACTTTAAAGGGCACATATGGTGAAAAATCTACTTTTCAAGCTGTTTGGACAGAAATGTGTGTAAGTATAGTGTATAAACTGTCATATTGGGGTGAAATAAACACACCCAGTCCTTTTCTTTTCCAAATTTAACAACATAAAAACGGTGGACCAATTGGAGCAGTTTTCAGATCGACCGCAACTTTACATAGTCTGAGCTATGTGTGTGTGTGTATGTCTGCGCTACGTTTGTGTGTGTGTGTGTATGTATGTGTCTGCGCTATGTGTTTGTGTCCTTGCTGTGTGTGTGCGTGAACTTTGTAATGACATTGTGTGTGACTCATTGTTGCAAATCCACAAAAAAATGCATCAAATACTGATTGTTAAAGTTCTTACTGTAGTATTTCTCACACATGTTACATGAGATCTGCTTCCTGAGGCAATTGCTGACAGGCACGTGGGAACGGTGGGCGGGGAGGACTAGCCTTAAAGGGTCAGTACAAAAAAACAGCAACAACTTTTTTTCCAGCTATAATATAGACACTTCAAACAGCTATAATAAATAATCTGATGGGTGTTTTGAGCTGAAACTTTACAGACACATTCTGGGGACACAAAAGACTTATATTAAATATGAAAACAGGGGTAACCTATGTGCCCTTTAATCTTTAGTGTAACTTCATTTGTTTAGTGCAGAAGTCATTAATACTATATATTTTTTTGTTTTCCGAGGTGCAATGGTGTATATCAACATTCCTGTGGGAAAAGA